>NW_022280079.1:2884395-2906460 GCF_004355925.1 Anarrhichthys ocellatus | reverse complement strand
GAACGGAACAGGGTGAAACAAAAACATATAATTGGTTGACGCTTAACCGTCGCAACGGAGCGCTAAGGAAAGTTAAGACTGGCTCAACTTTGTTTTGTAGCATGTCACCTCCATCACGCAGTGACACGTCACTTTGTAGCTCAACGGTTTCCTTTAAGAAAGACTAAGAATGTTGCTGTGTCGCTTGTAGCATCAACGCAGCATTAGTGATGACTGCTAAGCCATCATTACAACTGAGCAAACCCCATTCGATCTTGTTTCAAGGCAGCTATAATCAATAAATATATATATATACTGTATATATATAAACATATATTATTTTTTTAAAGCAATGTGAATCCCACGGCGGAAAGGCGGACCCTGCCAATTAAGCTTTGATCGTACCTCAATACAGGTGCGGACAACTGTGCAAAATTTGCACGCAACGTGCCTCAATACATCGTGCAGTGAACAACAAGGTAAAAGAATAAAACAATGTGAGCGAACCCTTAACAAGAACGGGACCAATCGCCAGGGGTCCAAAGGACCTTCACGGACGTGGACAAATAACGAATCTAACATCAGACAGACTGACGGACATGCTTATGCTACAATAGATTGGCCTTAACAAAGAAAACTGTCAATATAGAGAAGCAGTCAGAAAATAAATAGTGTCAAATATTAAAAGTGGAATGTAAATATTCAAATTGTGAGGATCATCAGCTCCATCGGCTTTTGAAAGCCTGCTCTGTATCAGTGGTGTCAGTGTTAAACTACAGGGATATGAGCTGAGAGCAACATAACACAAACCAGACTCACGCCGTACCACATCACACTTAAAGGACCATACTGCGGGTTTTTGCATGTTTCACACAAATTACATACTGTGGTTTGTTTTCCAAAGCACTGCACCAGTTCGATTTTTTTTTTTCTTATTTCCAGACAGCGGCTGGTTCCAATTAATGTCAGTAGGCTACGCTTGCAGAGACCTCCTGTACATCACATTGAACACTCAGTCTACTTCACTCTTTTGTCAAAGTTCTCATTGTGTGGAAGTGCAGTTATGAGCAGAGAACCTTTATAAAAACAACTCTGCTTTGTGGTGTGTTCAAGGAAGTCCTCAAAGATTTGGCAATCGGCTGCCACATAGCGATGCATTTATGAGCTCTGTTGTTAGAAAATTGAACACAGAGGACAAACACGAAGCAGACTGGGAAATAGTGTTGCTTGTTACATTTAGGATATGTGCTGTTCACAAGTTGACTCAAAGCTTTGATGCTCTCAGAGCATCCTTGAACTCACCAACAAGGAAGAGAAGACTCAAATCTATTCATTAAAGGAGGAAATCGATTTCTGGCATGCTGGGGAAAACCATCAGCAGTAAAGTCAAGTATGTCTTTGCAGTCAATGTTGTAAAATGTGTAAAATCCCTGATCTGGTCCTTTAATTTACAGTGAAAACCGGAACAAAAACATTTTTGCCCTGAGAATCCTCTGCTAATGAAAGCAATCTTAAAAACTCGTGGCACAGTAACTGTCACTGACCGTCACAATGGGAACTAGATAGAGAAAACCCGGGCCTTGACCCGCTCTAGATCCAGAACCACAACTCCCACAGATGCTAACCTAGCCAGTCGTTGAACTTCTTGACCTCGGAGGGCAGTCCCAGCTCGGTGAAGTCTCCAGCATGGATGAACACGTCTCCGTACGGCATCTGGATACTGTCGGTGCGGGAGTGGGTGTCCGAGATGCACACAAAGCGGGTGTGGCCCGGCGGCTTTGGCGCGTCGTGGGGCATCGGGTCCACCCTGAAGCGAGGAGGGACAACAAAATACAAGCAAGTTAAGGGAGAGGGAGAGGAAAAAAAGGTCACTGCGGCTCTTGGATAACTTAAACAATACAGAAGAGAGAGAGAGATGCAGCGCTGTATACAAAGTCTCTGTGGTAAGAGGCTGACAATGAAAGAAGTTTGAATTGGTATCCAGCAGAACATCATCCCCACAGACTGAGGCAGCGGAGTAAAGGAGAGACGTAGCGAGTAGCAAGAGGCCACAACAAAAGCACGGCGCTGAAAGAGACAGAAAGGAATGTGCAGAGATAGAAAAAGAATAAAGCACAGATATAGAAAAAGAGCAGAGTCCTGTGGGATCTGCAGCGAGTGTGCAGATCCACGGGGTCTCCAGGGGGGAAAGAGGGAAGCTGGTGAATAACCGTGGCCCACTTTAGCGAGCGCTCCTCCAGGTACGATAACACCCAGCCCAGCCTCCACCCCCTCCTCTTCCTCCTCTGCACCCCACCACAAGAGAGAGACGGGTGGAAGTGGGAAAGGAGATATGCATCCATGTAGGAGAGTCACAAAGTAATGAAATACAGATATGGGTTCATGGAGAATGTTTCATTTCTACATGTGGGTATTCGGAAATGTAAAATTATGCTTTTTGGAGCCCCGCTCTTTCTGAGCATCAATATAACAGTGTTTATTCTTGGTTATATGAAGTCAAGTTAAAACTGAAACTAACGCGGAACATATGGAAGTTAGAGAAGCTGTGTTACTACAAATGCAACATTGAAGGAAGACAAATTACATGTAGCCTAATATGATGGTTTCTCTTTCTGTTCATTTATTCTCAAATAAATTCCAGTTTCTTTTACTTAGCACCTCACACCAAGATGCGTCGCCAGCAAAACCATTGTTTGCCTTTGTTATACCATAACATGGCGTGCTCTCCTCTCTTGCGCCGTGTGTCGCATTTTTCTAGCATTTTTAAGATGCCCCATAAAAGTTTAAACTTTCGCAACTTTTCAAAGGAAGTCACAAAGTCGCACACTTGGCCCAGTGACCCAATCAAATCGAGCCAGAGGAGGGCTTTACTACCGACTTCCTGTTTTGATGCCAGTAGATGTGGTAGGAACGAACAAATGCAGACGAAAGGTTGAAATTAGCATTTTTTTATTCTGATGAACTATATACTTTTCCCCCTCCTCCTCATTCAACAGCAGAGCAACAGCAATAGCTTGATACATTTTTTGAGAATAATAATAATAATAATAATTAGCCTAAGTTTGCCTCAAAATATTCCTTACTGACAATCAAATCTAAAAATGTGCCGCCCTCTCTGCACATTCAAAAGATGAGCTTGTGCTGTAGCATGTTGTAGACTCATGGTGTTAGAGTATCTGAAGAGGATTGTTTGGTTGCTAGCATGCTAGTTAGCCTAGCGTGCTGTTAGATTGCTAGATAGCTTACTAGTTAGCTTAACATGGTGTCTCAGGATGATTTTTTTGTTTGATGTTTTCTTTGTTTTGTTTTCCCCAGCTGGTAGATCAAAACAGTGTCAAGTCCAGAAATCCATTTCAGAAATGCTGTTGTTTACATGTATAAGCTTGTATAAGCTATCCATGCAACAAAACATTGTCATTTTTATTTTCCTCTTTCTGTATAAAATTCGAATAAATCAGATAAAACGTGTTAGTTGAGCGTTAGAGGTGTTGTTGTCACTTTTACTTCGACTTGATTCCGATACTGAGATGATACCTTGGCAAAAGCCTAAAACATCAGTAAAATAAATGGAATAATAGATGGATGATAATAATTCCTGATTAGATCTAAATATATATATATATATATATATATACCTGTATATATCAAAAGTAAATGTTAAAAAAGTAATCATATCCAGGATGCACAGGAAAAGGATCCGAGGATATGCAAACCAAAATGTCAACAAAATGAAATGGGCTCTAAGTGTAAATGACGGCTGTATGCTCCTCTAACCACCTGTTTCTTATATCTACTCACATGTGGACGTGTGGCGGCTGGAAGCGTCCCTGGTTGATGTTGTAGAAGGTGAAGGCCTGAGTTGGGTTGGTGCTGTATTCGTCCACTTCCACCGCCGTCCTGTTGCCTCGCTGGGCTTGCGACTGAGCCTGTGACTGCTGCCGTCTTGCAGCCATGATCTCTGACAGGGTGAAGGCCATGGCACAGGGGACCGGAGCAGAGCGGGGTGTAGGAGGGCCAGGTGTCGGGAGGGGAAGTTTAGCTACTTGTTGTTTTTGCTTCAGGATAGCGAGCAGCTAGTCCAGGCTCGAGGAGAGGCTGCTGTGAGGCGTCCTGACGGGCTCAAACCCTTGCTGAGCAAACAGTCACAGTCAGCTGGGGAGAGGACATCACCTCCTTTCAGCTTTCTCTTCTTCTCTATGAAAACGACAGAGCAGAGCTGATATGAAGAATGTGTGGTAAAAACAGGAGTTTTGAGAAGTGGTGGAGCAAAAATAATGGATTTCACAGTTTGAAGTCATCTATGAAGCCAAATATTTTCTTCTTCAATGGAAAGTTTAGATGCTACTATATTCAGTTTACAATGAAACAAAACAAATTTGTTTCATTGTAAACTGAATATTTTGGGGTCTATGTCATCTCTGGTACCTTTCCTGGGACAATTTCATGACAATTCCTGAAACTAACTTCTTAGATATTAGAGACAATAGTTTACAAATCCTTTGATTTCTAAGGATCATTTCCTTCCACCAAATTATGTTTGGTGGAAGGAATGTTTGTCCATTTCTTTTTTCACAGCAGTCTTCCACAAGCTGCTATCTTAACATTTGTGAGTAACAGTTGCCATGTTCGTTGTTTACATTCATAATAGTAATTTTGGGGGAGTGGCTTGGAGGGAGGCCTTAAGGGACAACTTGGAGACTTTCTTGCTAGATTTAGCAACTTTTGGAGATAATCCCGGCTAGCTACTTTCATTGCAAAGAAGTTGGAAACACTGGGCTGGGTTTTTATGTTGGATCATTTTTATAAGCTAGTGTACTCTTGCTAGTTTTCTCAATAACCAACCCTGGCACCAATATGCTTACTATTTTCTTTATTAATTGATTAATTGTTTGTTCTATAAAATGTGAGAAAATAATGCCCAACACAATATCCCAAAGTCCAAACTGATATTATCAGGGATCTAGTTTTATCCAGTGAGTCCAAGATATTCTATTTACCATCAAAGAAGAAGTAGTGAATCCTCACTATTAAGGGGGTGGAGCTATGGAGAGTATTTTTCTTTGAAAATGTCTGTTGATCAACTAATTCATAAATTAGCGGAACATTTTAGGTCTACAACAAAAGGTTTTTATTCTCAATTAATATCAATCTTTTGTTTTTTCGATAAACTTGTGAATCCCATAAAAAGTGAGAAAACGTGAAAAATGTCCCCCAAGCTCTGAGAGCCTAAGGTGACGTCTCAAATGTCTTGTTTGTCTGACCACCAGGCCAAGGCAAAAGATTTTCTAAATGCTCACGTTTGAGAAGCTGGAAGCAGAGAATATTTGCCACTTTTGCTGGATTAATTAAATCACTGTAACAAATAATCGATCATCAAAATTGTTGCTGCCAACCAACTGATCTATTCATCGGCAGCAGAAAACCATCTCAGCTCAAAAACAACTTCAACAAAGTTCTTGAACACAAAAACGTCTTATGGTGCGTTCACACTAAACGCGGCGCGAATTATTCGCGGAAGTAGATTACATACAAAGTCTATGCACAGACACGATGAGACTGGAGTGAAGCGAATTTGCGATGGCGCGGCGTGATTGACGCAAATTCGCAGTGAGTTTGACGCGAATTCGCCCCAAACACGTGAGTTGAAATTTTTCAACTTCGGCGAAATATTCACGTTACGCCCCAGCGCGATAGCCTATCAGCATTGAGATGTTTCTCCTGTCATCACTGACTGCCGTTGTTGAATCAGGAAATAAATACTGTAGCCGCCTGTGTTCACCCAGAGCTCTACGATACCTCATACCGGACCAAACTATGTGTATAAATGTGTGTGTAAACCATATGGTACAAACAATGAATAGACGCTGCCGTATTTACGTCTAGATGACATTATTCTGAGTGTTGGTGGAGCTGCTACAATGTTAGCATAGCCTAGCACCGATCCATCCGAGCTCCATTGAGAAGACAAGTAGCCTACAAATCGGCATCATTACGTAGTTATTTCGGAGTCCCTTTTTGTCGGTTTATTGCCGTTAAATCACAGCCAAATCAGTTTATTTTGTGTTCATACAGCTGTAGTAAACAGCGACGTGTGGCTTGCTAGACACAGTGAATACAGCTCGATAAAATCCACGGAGCTCCTCTGGACAATGTTATGAACCCAGACATGACGGCGTTTAGTTTCCTGGGATATCTGTGACTTCCACAACATGTACTAAGCAGAAATAGAGGTTATTTTTTCCATGGTTAATGGCGGACAGTTGAACGGCTTTCAGGGCGATAAGCCACGCCCCCTCTCCGGCGCGTCCAGCGCGATTCGTGCGATTCACGCGAACGAACACAAAGTTCATTCGCGAGACCGACCGGCGGTGCGAATGACGCAAATACGCGGCGCGAATGATTGGTGTGAACACGGCATTACACCTTGACAAGTGTGTGACGTTTACATTTTTGATTTGCTCATTTTTTGACGATTTGCATGTGGCAGGCCTCCCCAACAACAACCTGATAAAACAATTATCCATGTATAGCCTGACAGAAAATACAAATGGAAACCGGCTATAAAGGACAAAGGCATGCAACCCCTGGATTTAAGAACCTGGTTGCTTAAACACTAAATTGTTGGCGATCTATTAAATCACAGAACTGTGGTGAAGTGCATCTGTTAGTGCAGGTTAAATCTGATATTTAAATTCATGAAAAACGGTAATGCGGAATGTAAGTCAGGCTGGAAAGTATAGCTCAAGAACAATTTATTATTTATTTTATATTCAAAGTTTCTTGTTTCCTGCATGTGTACAGTATATTATTTTCATTTCTTTGCTCCTGAGATATAAAGAATACACTGAATTGATGAAATCCTTTTAATCCCTGTCCCAAGTGCGTGAGGCCTGCACGCGCGTGTCGCCCATCAAGAATGGATTCAGCTGTGCAGCTCATATTTTGGAGACTCTGGCAACTGCTGGGAGGGAGCGGAGCCGCTGAGAGGTGCTGAGATGACGAGGATGCTGGAGACGGAGGTGATAATTTGGGGACAGGCATCTTTGGCAAAGTCCGCCTGGACCGCCAATGCGATGTCGGCGCGCCATCTCGCAGCGCAGTTCTCATTCACTGCAACCTCACACGCTGACAACACATTGGGGTTGACAGATACACTTCACACCGTGGTTGTTGTGTTGCGGGCAAATCCCAGCGTGCTCGATGTATTCAGGAGTGCATACATTACGAGCATTGTGTGTTCTGCGCGTGCATGCGGTTTGATGTGTATGCCTGTGCATGCATATTGAAATGTGTTGCTGTTGTCATTAATGTGACAGTGACAGCCCCCTCACACTGCCAGTGTGAGACAGGAAGATGCATTAGCAGATGCTGCGAGTTATAATACATTGGGCCCAAATGCAGTTTTCTGGATCGTGCAGCGCCACACAGGAGGACTGAATGTTCAGCTCACCAACAATAACACCACCGCCTGTCCAATCTCAGCCCCAAATGTATTCACTCTGACTGTCTGAAGTCAAAAGTTAGGGTTTGATCAGCTTTCAATATGTGTAAGAAAAGTTTTAATGACAACAGATTAAATTTAAATCCATGCCCTTTCTAACCGCTGCTTTCTGCACACCGGCTCCTTCTGCGGTGCCCACACCAGGAAGAGTCAACAAGCCAACCACACGTACAGACTGACTAGTAAAGCGTCGCGGTACACACCAGTAAATGTTCTAGCCACTGCTCTACAACACCATCGTGATAGGGTTTGTTCACTTTCTACTTAATGCTTTTAACGCATGATTTTCATGCTTTGTGGTCATTTTGCATCTCTTCGTGGTTGTTTTGCATCTTTTTGTGGTTGTTTTGCGTCTCTTTGTGGTCATTTTGCATCTCTTTGTGGTAATTTTGCATCTCTTTGTGGTTGTTTTGCATCTCTTTGTGGTTGTTATGTATCTCTGTTTGGTCGTTTTGTGTCTCTATTTGGTCATTTTGCATCTCTTTGTGGTTGTTTTGCATCTCTTTGGGGGCATCCTGTGTCTCTTTTTGGTCATTTTGCATCTCTTTGCAGTAGCTTTTATGGTTGTTTTGTTTCTCTGTGTGGTCATTATAGTTGTTTGATTGACTTTTATGATTGTTAATATGAGAGCAGACTTTTTGCCCCAACACATGTTCATGTGAATCATACTCAACCCTAAAGTAACTGCAGTTTTATGCAATTCAGAATCCCCACGAGAAGATAAGAGATTTCCAGATTTGCCTGTTATGGATGGTGTTTTGGATAAGTAACACTTAACAGTACTATCTTGATTTAAAAGGAATATCCCTTTATTTTGAGACTACTAAATACATTCAGAAATGTTCAGTCATTTGCTTTCTTCAGGTTTAGGAGAAACATGACTCTCTTTCCTGTGACATCCTCAGTGGAGTGAAAGTCACCTTCAAGGTATTTTAAGAGCATTGTATACACAAATGCATCTACCCAGGAACGACAACTTCTCAAAATCATATCAAGAGAAAAGTGTAGACCAGGATTTACAGATAAGTAATACAACAAAGAAGGAGAATGATTACTTGAAAAAGACAGAGCACATCGTCCAGATATCTCTACCATGTCATATTTTTGGAAAGAGATTAAAACATAATTTAAATTGTATTTTCAAGATTAAATACAAAACCATGCCAACATATAGCTTTTCACCCATGCTCGTGCTCTGTAGTTATACTATGAACTCAGCTGAACTAGATTCAATTACAGTACGAGACGCAGAATAGCTATTTTTCCAAAGCAGGAATTTGTTTTCACAGCAGGCAAAAAAATAAAACATGTAAAAATGTTATCTAAGTAGAAGGAGAAGTATTAACTGTTGGTGAAGATGCATGACTATACAAACTAAATGGACATCAATGTTTAGGCTGGACTATTTGGAGCTCTGCTATTGACACGACTGAGTTCTTCTCTCAAACGAGAGATGTTAACGACAATTAAAGCTCACAGAGGCTCCACTTTAGGGGCACCTTGTTCAGTGTAAAGAGAAGAAAGGAGAGGAGAGGAGAGGAGAGGAGAGGAGGAACAAAGTTGATGGCAGCAGCAGCATCCATACAGACCAGAACAGTCCCAGATCCAGATCCAGATAGAGCAGAGAGAGTCCTGTACTGTACGGAATGCTGTTGAGGCTCTAGAGCAGTTAATAAATGCAGAAAGAGAAGACAGGCTGTCTGATCGATGCTCTCTCCTCTTGGGCACATTCTCCTATTTAACAGGTGGCCGTCACATTAGACCGTGTGGCAATTTCCTCCGCTTATTTGCTAATTTTGTTCTGTTACATATGGACACACAGAAAATTAAAGTGCATCTGAGTGTGGTGCTATATTATCTGATTTCATGCATATGAGTTACAGCTCTGTGAAATCCATTCACAACCAATGAGGAGGGGAAAAAATACAAAATAGAATCACCCGTGATGGAAAAATTATGGAAGAATAATAAGAACATTTCTTTCTTGTAGCTACTCTTGAACAACTATTAATTATTATGGCCAAATTCACATTTAATTCAATCACACACTATTTGTTTCAATGGATTACTTTGAAGGCAGAATTTTGTAAGCCTAAATTAAAATCAGATATTGAATCCCTTTTCAGTGTTGTGTGGGTGATTGTGAAGAAGTTTCCCTCCACTCTTCAGAATATGCAGCCTGGTTAACTGAACTATAATACAACTTTGGTCTCTCTCTGAGACATGGAGGCTCCATAAGCCTTTCCAGCCTGTACTGTCCGCGGACACTTTCGATGCAATGCTACTGAAACCTGATCCAACATAAGAGCGTTCCGGTGCTAGAATGCGTTATATCTGGTAACGTGAATGCGTGCCGTTTAATAAAAGCCAGGCTTCTCAGACGTCCGCAGAATCCCGCTCACATGTGAGAGGGGAAATAAGACATGCGGGTCCCGAGCAGAGATGAACCGGGGAAATGCGTATCGCTCTGTGGGCGCAGTGCAAGTCTCTGCTCCGGTCTCGCATGAAAAAAAGGACAACTCTGCGTAAATGCACCTAAAGATTATGAAGAGGAATCAACCTACCGGCTCCGGTGGTGGGCTGCAGTGAGGCTGCTGGAGGACGGGTGTGGAGAGAGGACGGTGCGTGCGCTCACTGAGAGGAGACGCGCTGGTCAGTTTGAATGCGGACCCCGTGGTGCACCGATGGAGCGTCTCTCTCTCTCTCTCTCTCTCTCTCTCTCTCTCTCTCTCTCCCGGATCAGTCCCTCCCACCGTATTTCCCGGTGAGCGGTACATTGAGGAGGAGCAGAGGAGGGAGGGAGGGAGGACGGAGAGCTGCTGCGCGGCTCCACAGAGCTTATCCCCGGTCACATTTACTCTGAGGCTCCCGCTGATGGGGCCACGCCGGGCCACCAGTGTCCAGGATTTAATGAATACTGAGGTCATGAGTCCCTTATTCCCCCAACAAATATTTCAATGTAAAAGTTGATTCTGTCATGTTTATAATTATACTGACCAAATATGTTTTCTGTTCATTTCATCATCCAACATGATGATTTAAAGGCTGTTACAAAGCCTTCGCCTTCACTGACAACAATATAATTGAATCAAAAAACATCTTTAGTAAATTATATGTATTTTATTTTATGTATTTATTTAGTTGTGGAATAAGTATTCAGATCTAAAAAAATACTCAGGTACAAGTAAAGGTCCTTTGTGCAGATACCAATGTACAGTAGGAGGTAAAAAAAGCCTTCAAGTATCAAAACGCTGTATTATTGCATATTGGAATTATTGATACATTACTGTGTATGCAGCAGTCTTGTAGCTACTTCATACATATACTTTCATACTTTATATATGGTTGTATTGTTTAATCTATGACATTGCATCATATTTGATAAACGTTCCTTGATCTTCAAAGTAATTACTTTGGAATGAATGTATAGTGGTTCGAAAACATCATCAAGTGTCAGAAATTGTGCATACTCAAGTAAAGTACATGCATCTCAAAATTATACTTAAGTACAGCACTCGTTTGTTTGATTAAATGTCAGAAAAACACGGAAAACTATTATCACAAGCTCAAGTTGACACATTCAAACAGCTGACAAACGTTCCAAAGTGTTCTGTTTAATTAGAGAACAAAGAATACCAACACATATTCATATCTGAGAAGCAGGAACAAGGGAAATGTAGACATTATTGCTTTGAATTAATTCTAAATTGTCAAATTTGCTCAGATAATTTTGATGTTGCCCCGATGATATCAGTGCAGGGACCTATGCATCACTCATTACAAACACAAGTCAGTTTTTTTCGTTTATTTTTGAGACTCATGCGTCATATAGATATTAGAGCAGGAATATATCTATATGATATATTCCTGCTCTAATGTGTCTCTCTCATTTCTCAAAATACCCCATAAGGAAGAAAGCAAGTTAGAACCACCATGGACCGATGCAGGAGAAAGACACATAAAGTGCCCCATCTGATACCTGTACAGTACCAAAGAACCCTGATGTCTCATCTGCATGTATGATTATTATGACCTATTGTATATTCATGAAGAAAAACTAAATGTTACAACATTTCCACGCTGACACACCTCTCTAGTGGTGGAAGAAGTATTCAAATCCTTTATAGTTGAGTAAAAGAACCATAAGAAAAAACAATAACTCACAACTCCTTCTAACATTAATCCGATGTAAGCAAAAGTAAAGAAGTATTATTAGCAAAATGTAGACAATTGCTGTGACTGATATATTCTATTGTGCTTTGCTGAAATGAGAAAAAAGCCATTCACTCCCCACACGATTGGTTGTCTAAGGGTTAATCAGTCAAATGACAGCATTACACCTTCTCACCACCTCTGCTCCTGTTTATCCGCAGGTAATTGGACTGAGATTTAGGCTGGTAATGAGCTAAACAAATAGACCACAATCTAGAGCTCAAACACGTGCATCCATAACCACCCCGGTTTAGGTGGAAGCCTCCAGTCTCAGGTTGGAGTGAGTCCGCCATCTGCTGGCCATATGTGGTCGATTTGTCAATGAATTGGGATCCACTGAGCAATTAGCCCAGGGGTTGGCAACCTTTTCTGTCCAAAGAGCCATTTTGCCCTATTTTCCACCAAATAAAATTCGTCTGGAGCCGCAAAAGCTATTTGATATCACAGCTTATAAAGTTGTATATATACAAAAACTATAGTTTGTTGTATTTATGAAAATATAGAACAAGAATAAAGACAATTCTTGACATGTTTTTTGCAATTTTACCTGATATAACAATATCAAACTCTTATGAAGAGCTCAGTTTGCTGTAGCAGCTGAGAAATTGCTCTTTTTTGCTCATCTCCAGCGTGACACTAGCAAATGCTGTGTGCTTGTTCTGGAAGCATAGAGGTAAGCCAGCATCGTTGGCAGTGAAAGCAAATGAAGACGCCCACATTGAGTTAAACTCTCTATTCTCCTCCGTGACTTTTCTTTTTTTGGATTAATGCATTGATAGTTTACAGAGGGCGGGGGTCTGAAAATCATGATTAGCCACGTGCAGGGTAAATCGCTTGACAGGGGTAGAGGATTTAACTGCCTGTGGGAATAATTAACATATACGATTCTGTTCATTCTTGTTTATAAATTATATTCTCTCTGAACATGTTTCTCTTTTTGGAGCGAGTCATGTGAGATAACTTCACGAGATCGGCGCAATTTTCCTGCTCTTGTTTCTATTTCCTCATCTCAGCCCCGTGTGTCACGGTGTGTGTAAACCTGGAAACTTGTCAGAATACCCACATTTGATTGGCTGAGCTGCATCACGTGATGTGATTTACAACGCATTGGTCGGTGTGTTTCCTGCATCGCCGAACAAGTGCCGTAACGGCTGAATAAGAGGCGCCGGTTAAAATTTAAACTCGGTGCCCAATATGTATAATTCCGAATTATCCCCCGTCTACACAGTCAATCGCCTCCTGGATGTCCGCTGTCGAGGTAGGGGGTTTCAGTACCTGGTGGACTGGGAGGGTTATGGACCAGAGGAGCGGTGCTGGGTGCCGCGATCCCGGATCTTTGACCCGGGGCTCATACGAGACTACCACCGACAGAACCCCGGTAAACCAGGCAGTTCGCCGAGAGGCTCCCGTTGAGGGGGGGTACTGTTAGGATCCCTGTCTGCTCCTCTGTTTTTCCCCTGTCTGTTTTGTTATTGTGGGCCATGTGCTTATGCTTTGTTTTTGTGTCAGCCTACAGTTTCTACCCCCGTGTTCCGCCCTCTACCACACCCCTATCCTCAGGCTCAGCTGTGGGGAATTCCAGCTGATCATCCCCAGCTGGCTTAAATACCTCGGCGTTTCCCCGGCGCGGCATCAGTCCGTCCGGTTACCAGTCTGGTCACGTAAGTCTGAACACTGATTCAGTGAAGATCGTTACCCGTTTGTTTTCTGTTCCTTCAGTTTTGAGTGCGGTCGAGTTTCCCTCCGGACTCCGGAGGCAACCTGTCCCGTCCTCGGTTGAGCTTCCCTCCCGACTCCAGTGGAGATTATAGGAGTGACTTTAATTTGCTGGACGGTTAGTCTTTGTTTTTTGTTTGTTCATTCTGTGACTCCTCCTGCACAGTTAAATAAAGTCTTGGCTGGAGTAAACCTGTTGTGTGCGTGCGTTTGGGTCCACTAACTACACTACCACATAACATACGATGCATAAACATTTTTCAAGGCTGTGTTTAAGCAAAACTCAATACTGCTGTAGTTATGTTGGGGCCTAGTGCACGGTATTTACTATTTATCAAAAATGTTTGATAGTTACTTTGGCTATTAGAAATACTTTGGAAATGGATCTCTCTCAGCGATATGAACACATGTTCACATGGGCATTGTTTTAAGTAAGGCTTGACTTTTTTTTTTTTTTTTTTTTTTTTTTTTGTAAACCCTGTCCGTTAATTTATTTGTCATGCTTTCTCTGATTCATCATACTAGTTGGCCGTGATATTTGCACATTTTGTACTTTATGTTAAGATATATCTGTGGCCTTATAATGGTGTTAATAAAAGTGTGGTAATGTGCTATTAGCTCTGGCAACAAGGCTGCAGATCTATCAGTGTTCCCGTCCGTTCTTTCTGATGCAAATATACAGTATTTTGTTAACAAAACACATTGCATTTTGCAGGTTTCTAACATGCATCATAAATCGCTGCCCTAAATGCACCAGATTCATCTGGTAATTAGACGAAATAGCGGTTCTGCCACATTCTTGTCACTTGTCGCCTTTATTGCTTCATATCCAGTGAACTTTGACAAAGCGACTGATGGTAGAAAGTCAACAAGATAGCGATGGGAGAGTAATCTCAGCATTTGGCACAGTTGCATTTGCCTGCAGATGCCGGCTGCTGATTGGACGTGCTGGAAAGAACACGTAGGAAATATCGGATCTGCCTGTCGAATATGATTAATGGCCAACAGCAAAGTAGATGAGGACTCAACAATAAAACAGGCTGTGAACTCCATTACAGGACTGGCTCTGTCAGTCGGAGTTATAGGCCATTCACATCTGGGTGAATACACTGATGATTCTGTAATCCATGCTCATGTAATTGTTTTGTGGATGTCTTAAACAAGCATTAGAATGACTGACAGACAACTGAGAAAGAAAAAGACACAAGAAGAGGACATGGATTACCTTACTAAAGTTTGTAAGGTGACTTGTTTATTTCCTGGAGCAAACTTTCTCTTCTTCTGGTGCCAGCTGATTGACAGGAAGGAGAGTGTGGTGTCCCCTCAGCCTCTGTGTCCCGCTACAACCATTCCCCTCGACCTCTGTGTCCCACTGTAACCATTCCCCTCGGCCTCTGTGTCCCACTGTAACCAGTCCCCTCGGCCTCTGTGTCCCACTGTAACCAGTCCCCTCGGCCCCTCTGTCCCACTGTAACCAGTCCCCTCGGCCCCTCTGTCCCACTGTAACCAGTCCCCTCGGCCACTCTGTCCCACTGTAACCAGTCCACTCTGTCCCACTGTAACCAGTCCACTCTGTCCCACTGTAACCAGTCCACTCCGCCCCTCTGTCCCACTGTAACCAGTCCACTCCGCCCCTCTGTCCCACTGTAACCAGTCATCTGAGCTTCTGTCCAGTAGAACCAGTAACATCTGTACAGTGGTACATTGTCTGTTTGGGAGGAATAAACAAATCCACCCAAATAATGCGTTGTAAAAACTAGAGAACATTGTAAAGAGCGTGGTGTTTTTTACTGATTTTATTCTACTTTCCTACCCTTATTATCAGAGGAAATCAACGTCACCTGTGCAAGAGCACTCAGCGAAAGGGACAAGTATAGACTCATGAACGACATCGAGAGGAAAGAAAAAGATAGAGGTGGACAGGGAGGAGGGCAACAACGGCTGGTAATAAACACAACACTCACAAACAGTGTAAGACGGTAGAGTTCAAGAAATAAATTGAAATAAATAATAAAGTGGCTCAATGGCTAATGTGTGCCACTAACTGTCGCTTGTTCTGTGATAGTTTCTATACAGACTTCATACATACTATGGTTGATATATTGCTTAAATGTGTTTTCTTATGGTAAATAATCTCTGCATGTGTAACATGTTCACCAGCAGTTTCATTATTATTCATTGTTTTAATTTATAGCGCATATTCTCCTATTTCTGTCTTTGCCTCACAATAACTATAACGTTGCTTTTGTGAGCAGAATTATCTATATTTAAATGTAAATAGGCAATTTCATGCAAGCTTCATTGTATTAAATGATGAATTAATAAAGGCCAATATAAATGGAAATCAATGGAATTGAAAGATAATTTATCAGTGAGATATCCCATTTTTATTTCATACACCAAGGTTGGTTTGAATGTGTGCAACACTATTTAACTTAAAATGAATGCAACTCAAAATTCTGATGGCTTTATTCAATTTATTTTATTGTACAGACGTTTGCAGGTGGTCTGGTGTTCACACAGTCCATGGGAACTATGAAAGGGTCTTCAGGTTTGTCCAAATCCTGTGTATCTTTGTCATTTTATTCATGAACATCACTCCACTCTCCACTTTTAATGCTAACTATGTAACCATACATTTTATAAAAGTTTATTAGCAATTATATAGCAATTTAAGTAGCCTCTTTAGCTTCATTATGAACTTCATTATGAAATTATGATAGGATATGGTCTGTAATAGACATGGACATTCAGGCATCATTCACTTCCCGAGAATATCGTTATCTCTGATATCCAATACTCCTGAATACCTGAAGCTGACATTACAGCTGTTTTATGGAGCTCATTGGTCTTTGTTGTTGATTCTCAGAGAAAAGACAAACGTGTCTGGGGAGAAGCAGCAGACTGGATGGAGACACATTTTATAATAAAGCATGTCATGAGAAGTGTCATGAAAAAAGTTATAGTATACTATTTAAAAATGTAATAGTATAGTTTGTCACAACAATTGGCACAAAAAAGCATGGTATGCCATAAAAATGTCATGGTCTAGTATGTCATTACATTTTCATAACAAATGTCAAAGTATATTATGCCATTAAACAGTAATAAAAAATACTGGAATGAAAAATGGAAAAGTGATCATATATATTATACAAATGTCATAAGAATAGCATAGTATAGTATGCCATAAAACTGACATAAGAAATATTATAGTTTGGTATGCCATTAAAATGTTACAGTGCAGTACTATGCTATGAAAAGTATAGTATGAAAGTATAGTATGCCATAAAAATGTTTTAAATAAAGTATAGTATGTCAAACAAAAATTCATGGTTTAGTATGCCATAAAATTATCATGAAAAATATCACAGTATAGTATATTTTATTCATTAAAATATTAAATTAATTCATTAAATATGTCACAGTGACAATGCAATATGCCATGACAATTTTATTTACAAGTCAAAGTATAGTATGCCATAAAAATGTTATGGTATGGGTTATATAATAATAATATATAATGTGTGTTTTCAGTTCATGAAAGTTAATTCTAACATTTTGGTCCCCTAAAAATATCTTATCCAGCGTTCAGTTGCACTTAACTCAACCCTCTCGTGTCACTTCTGGTTTCAAAACCCCAAGCAACCAGCAGGATTCATCAACTCCTGGGAACTAGTGAATGTCACTTTACTGAAGTAGGTGAGCAAGCACAGGCAGAGTGGAGATGTTCCTGACAGCAGGGCGTTTCAAACAGGTTATCCCACCCCCCCTTTCCCTCTAAGACAAAGAAAGAGAACGTCAATGGGAAGAAGAAAAATTATGAGTGTTTCGCAGCATCCAGATCTGCCTCGCTGATTGTGTCGCTCGAAGATAAGCGCAACATTAGCAGCGTCAGCAAAATTTTCCAGAAGCATACTTCCGGGGCCGGTTGTGAGACGCCACACAGAGCCACATCTGAGGAAAGATAAGAGATATAATGAACAGATACGAGCCGCTCCGAGGGCTCCTCCCGTTTCTGCTCTACATTCTACAGGGACATACAAAAGAGACGACCCGAGACTGTTTTCTGCTACTGTTTTATTTTAATTTGTTCAGTACTGGAGTTTCATGGACCAAACAATGGCACAACACTGCGTAACAGTTTCTCTCTTTGGGTACAACCGACTAACACAAACGTTAAAATTATTCCTCTACAAATTGGACTAAAGTACATACACACACATACACACGCACACACACACAGTCTTTCTCTGTCACAGGCACAAAGCACAAAAACTCACAGACACACACACAGAAACAGTTACTGCACACATTCATTCTCAGAATCTCTCTCTTTCTCTCTCTCACCACATGCACCCACCCATGCACAATAGAATACATTCTCAGGAAGAAGAAAAAAAACAAACAGTCAATTATAAATTTTAGAGCATTTCATATCATTTTTTTCATAAGACTCATATTGAACAGTGCCCACCTCAAACAGGAAGTAGGCCATACCATGACTTGTCTGTGTGGCAGGTATTTAGCAAGGCCTGGAACTATGCCTGACAGTATGGTTTTATCTGGGGAACTTGTGATGATCCAGTGACCTCACTGACATTTGGGGTGACAGCTAGAGAGCGTATCTACTTTAAGGGGGTGGTTATCAGCCAATGCATGGTCTTCAAAATGATTTCCCATTTTGTTATTGGTTCTGTACATTTAATATCTTATTTTGGACTAAAACCCCTAAACCGCTGGGACCAGCTCAGTACCATGCAGGACCACACTTGTGGTTTTCCAACCTTCAGCCCATTTATTACAAATATTTTACATAACTTTGTTTTTTATTATTTTATTTCCTACCTTCACGTCTTATTGGTTTCATTTCGGTGCAGTATGAAAATCAAAAGTGAAGGCTGGCCCACACTAAAATATTACTCAAATCTAGGCAGATGTTGAAAATGTGATAGACCCCACACAGCCCTCAAGAAGAAATGTTGGTATCATACATTTCTGCAAACCACGGACACGTTGAATCCCAAAATATTTTTGAAATGTTATTAGAGCATTTTTGCATTTGTGCAGAGCAAGTGACATAGTATATCAAGCCACCATTATTGAAAGTTACTTTGTATAATAACTAGTCTTAAGAGTGAGAAAGTTCACTTGGAGATGGAGGGAGTGTTGGATGGAACAAACACAAACACTTGTGTTTATGCTCATCGTGTAACATTACCATATGTTGTTACGTTATCGTCTTAACACAAACCGTTATTTTTTTTATAACCATAACCAAGTAGTTCTGTTGCCTCAACCTAACCTGGCAACGTTAACCATGTGGCATTGTGCGTTTCTGCACAGACTTTGTTGCTCTTTAATACATCACCTGACTTCCATAGCGGAAGCCCTGCACATCCTGGCTCACGATTACGTGGGTTATATACTTTTCGTAGGTATAAGTTCAAACAGTAAATAACGACAGCCTGCGTGGATATCATGGACAGGATGATGTGAGTGTATTTCCCAAAATATGAAACAAATATTGCACATTGATTATCACAGTGTACTGAAATGAACTGAAACCAATAGCCGACTGGAAAGTTTAAGATCCTACGGTTTAAAAAAACTTAGTAGGATACAAGATTTGTAGTAAATGGGCTTAAACATACAAAACCTCCAGGATGGTCCTTTAATGTTGAATCTGTAAGCTTTGATAAAACTCTAGATGAGCACTGACACTTCCTCATGTTCCTCGTGCCCAGTTTAGTTCCTAGAGGAGCTTCAACACCAACAAGGAATGTTACATGTGAATTTTTTTTAAATCATCTGTCAGGCGATGCTTGCTTCTTAATGAACAACACAACACACAGATAAAGTTCACTGGTTTACAGTTGACGAGTTGTGAATGCTACGGACACTGAGAGGATATGCCTCCTATCTCCCACTGCCACTACATTCACCTCCAGACCGACGTTCCGGTCACAACATACATGTTTCCCAACTCCAGTCGCATTGTGCAGATATAGAGCCCATCTTCAATACATGGTATAGGATTTCATAGACATATTAGTACCAACGGGAATGACACAGAAACATTTAGTTGGGTTATAAAAGTAAAGCATAGCATACACACTATACTTCCTGTTTAATGGAAAGAGACTGCATCTGGGTAGATGCGGATATTGTAAGTATTTCTTTTTTTGAAACAGGCATATAGTGTATGTATGTAAGTAGTGCCATCACACAATAAGCTTTTATGATGATGCTTCTTCTCTCTGGTAGCTATAGGACATGTTGGCGGGGTAAAGCAGGACTGGGCAGTAGTGGTGGTGTAAGTGATCTAATGCCAACACTGTTTTTCTCTGTGTGCATCAGTTTAACGTCAAGATGCTGAAGCTTCAACAGAAATGTTTTTTTCTCACTGTGTGTGTGAATGGGACTTGAAGCTCTACTGTAACTGAGAGATATCGGGGTCACTGCAAGCTACAGAGTGCAGGAGACACAGCTGTCTTTCTCTCTCGACTATTCAAAACAACACACAAACAAAAGTAACAAATACGTAACTTAGATCTTTTTTTCCCCTACAGTTTAAAATATAAAATTCAAGTGCAATTAAAGTTCCAAATATTAGTTACATCACATACATTTCTCTCTAAAGTAACGAGCTGTCACTTGCAGGTAGTTTATCTCATCTTGTTATATATCTTTTTTTTTTTATTTAAAAAAAATTACAATATAGACTTTCTGATTCACCCCATTTGATATTCCGCCCTCTGAAGGCGGAATGGTTTCCCCACTTTCACATTTCTTTCAAATCATTTCCGTGTTAAAATAGGTTTTAAGTGCACCGTTTTTACTTATCTCTGCCTCGTGCACATCAGGGCCAATGACGAAATCCAAATTCAGAATACATCCATGGTCACTCTGTGGGCCGATACGTCTCAACACATCGCGCACGTACAACAGTGTGTGGTCCACACAAACGCACACATCCTACATGCCTGTGTGCGGTGTACAGCTGTGATTTTGGCTTCTGCAAGTTCTGACATGTTCAGTGTAAATATTACAAAAACAAAAACACAGAAAACCAAGCAGAGCGGGATAAAATGAGAGTGAAGTTGTCGATGAAGGTGCAAAAATCTGGGGATGGTTGGGAGACTAGAGGAGATAGTTTATGATGTGCTGAAATAGGGTTTGACCGACATTGGGTTGCTGAAACTGGCCATTTACTAAATTCCATCTTTTGATAATATGTACTTTAATTACTTAAGGAATGCATAATAATAATAATCATTAATTACTTTTCGTGCTTTACATATACTAAAACACATGGTCCGACAGAATTAGATGAGAAGATCAATAACACTCCCATTTCCGTGCATCACATATGAAGCTAAATCCAGCAGCAGGTTAGCTTAGCTTAGCATGAAGACTGGAAACAAGGGGAAACTGCTAACCAGGCGCTTATCCGAGGTACAAAAAAACAATTTCTTTGAAGAGCACCAGTAAGGACCAGTAAGGACCAGGGAGTCCCGATTAATCAAACAAAATATGACGTGTTAATTACTGAGCTTCAGCTGGTGAGCAGATTTTGGCTCTGTTACCTTTGGACAGAGCTAGGCTAGATGTTTCCCTCTCTGTCCAGTCTATATACTAAGCTAAGATGTCTGTTGCTTCATATTTAACATACAGACATGATTTTAACTTTTAAGCTGGTCAGTAACTAATGTGTTGGGAAACTATAATAGCCACTATAACATTTAATATACAGGTTTCCTTTCAGCTGCTTCAAGGTTGTGTATCCTCAGTGACGATCAAAATAATGATATGAATGTTGCTGTAACTGGACTCAGACAAAGGATGTGAAGGTTTGCTATGTTGACCCATGTCCTTTATACTGTATATATTCTTTTGTTGAAAAATACTATTCAATATTCAATTAGAACCTGCACCCCCACTTTAAACTTTAACTGAAATGTTACCATACCAAAATTGAGAAAAAACATTCACACGTCAAATTTAAAGAAACAATATATACACACAATATATATCAGGTATCTTATGCTACGTTATAAAAAACATTAATACTGGCCTGCAAAAACCCATATCGGTCAAACCTCAAACGAAAAGTTTGCCTGATATCAGACAGAATTGTCGACTCGTTACACTTCGTTTCCATCGTCAGTTGGACATGGCCTCCACTGAAACCAATTCGATTTTCCAGAACCATTCACGAGAGAACAACGTATCTGCCTGAGCAGCATCAGTTTGTACCGGGGCAGAGCGAAGTAGAAACAGACTAGGATGTCGGGCGATATTGAGAAGGCATGCTCAAACAACGGTTTGACAATGCTGTTAGTCCCGCCCATGGCACTAATTGGCTAACCGTTGCCCCCCCCCCCCCCCCTCTCTCGCGGCACTCATAAGCGCGATTGCTTTTTATCTGAGAAACTGCTGTTTCATGTCATGATGCCAGACAAAGTAATCACCTCGGTGGAGTGGGAGGATTCAAAGGTCTGGAGCCAGGCGAAAGAAGCGCTGCACTAACCAGAGGGAAGGGTGTCAGATAATAATGTGTTAAAAGGAAATGAAGATGTTTAGTCATAAAACGGGTACATTAATGTGTTGACCCAGGCAGGGGAGAAGTAGACAGGGTAGGGGGGGGGGGGGGG
>NW_022280079.1:2817175-2884295 GCF_004355925.1 Anarrhichthys ocellatus | reverse complement strand
ACATTTAGGTTGCTGGGTTTGGAATGATCCAGGATGATGGGGGTCTTTAACGGGACAGTGGAGGGGCCCGGCCTATTTGTACGGCCTTAGGAACCTGGTGACTTTGGAGCGCAGCAGCTTGATGAAGGAGCGGGGGAACATCTCTTTGGACTCCTGTGCCGTGTACCTGAAGTAGTTCTGGGGGTGGGCCAGCACATCAAACAGGGCCTTTATCAGCTTCTTGTCCTGTAGAGAGGACACACGGACAGAGAGTGTCATCCAACTGGTCCAATCATATATTGTAGATCAATTTATTTAGCTGAATTTCAGGAGCAGGACCACGCCTCAGCCATTCGCCCACTTCCGGCACACTCCTACAAATACCTACCCACTCTAAGTCTCAGCTGGCTCGTGCTTTCCGCATCCCACCCTCACTCCCTCTTGTTAAACCATTCCACCCAAGGTTATCTCACCCCATAGTCATCCTCCTACCCCACATGGAGACCGGGGGATCTGCAAGGCCGGGGAGCCGCAGTGGATCCTCAACTAAGCCTCCCCCAAACCACTACTGGCTAATCTCCATCAACCATTCCTCAACGCTCCAAATAATCGACATAGGTTCACCCTCGGCTGAGGCGGGGTCCTAAGCTAGTTAAAGGTGAGTTAAAAGACATTCCCTCTGAATGACGGACTGGTACTGTATCTGTCAGTACCTTCAGTATCTCCTGGTGGTTCTCGGAGGCGTAGAGCCTGCCATCTCGCACTATGTCCTCTATCAGCTGCTGGTAGTCCTCTGGAACAGAACAGGGTTTGATGACAGAGTATATAGAGTGTAAGTTGATGGCAGTATAAAAATTAGTAACAATGAATATGATTCACAAGGGAATTTGCAGCCTGTATGTGAGATTCGATCCAACGTAAGTGTCTGAAGTGTGTTGAAGGTGACTCACCATCGTAGGTGACGTATGGGACTTGGAAGCCTTTGCCACTGTTGCCCTCGTTGGACTTAAACTGAATCCAGAGCTTACGGGAGCGAGAGGTGAAGGCGATGGGCCGCTCATAGGTCTGACACGTCTCATAGGTAGTGATGGAGGTGGGAAGGGCTGGAGGAATGGTACAAACATGAACCAGAGTCGGATCCAACTAGACTAAACAACACAGGTTTGTATGCGCCCTAAGAAGAAGTAAGGTTGCTTTCCCAGAGGGAGCTTAGCACCGGTAGACAGCTTCAGTGCTCAACTGTGTTAAACACAACACAACACAACTCCTTTACTACACATCACACCCACTTTAGTACAAGACTGACCAAGTTTACTACATGACGCACCCCCCGACATAACTTCCAGAGTAACAGATTTATTTTCTCACAAACCATGATGTTTTTCTAAACCATGATGTTTTCCAAACCAAGTAGTTTTTGTGCCTAAAGGTTCTGGTGCCTAAACCTAACAGAACTGCGACCGTTTCCAGGGCATGTCATGTTGCAGGTGTGTTGTACTATGGACCTGCAGATAGACCTACTGGACAACAACGGCATACATAAAAATGCCCACCGTTCATTTTTGTCTATTTGTTTTTTGTCATTGACGATGTTTTGTCGCGTTTTTCGTTCAGTGCAACAGCAACTGAAAAAAAAAGTTCAAAAAAAAAAGTTCAAAAAAAAATAAAATGCCCACCGTTCTGACCATCTTGCTACATTGCTTTGAATGGGGATGTCCTTTTTACTCCTTTTCTGTTTCTATGGCCAACCCTGCTGCCTGGCAATAGATATTAATCTATTTTGAGTTTTGAATGAACTAATTAATCAGTAACATGCAGACTAGGAACATTCAGCCCATAAATATGTCTGATTAGTTATGTTTGCCTAAAAATTATCAGAATTATCACTTATTTCTTTACCACTCTTTCTCATGACTAGCACGTCTCCACACTCATCCTCAATTGGGAGGAAGATCTCTGGTACCACGATGAGAATCCGCCTCTTGTGTGGTGGGTTGATGGTCCAGACACAGTCCACGTTGGATGGGTAATCTCCAGGGTAGTTGGGAGACTCTATGTAGCCTGTGTATTCTCCCAGCTCACCTCCACACAGCTGGTCTGAGGGCAAAATAACAGAAACACTTAGCAATATATCTCCTTTTAATACAACAGCACCATGATCTGAAAAATCTACCGCTTTACTTGAAAACAATTCTCATTTGGCACTCATTACCAACCATGCTGCTAAATACTTTGGAGCAGGCTGAATGTATATGTTAAGCAGCATTACTTTTGCAGTGGGAGACGTTGGTGGCTCCGTCAAAGTCAGTGGTGGTGTTCCCCGGGCAGGTGATGCAGTAGTTTTGCCCAAACTCCGACTGGTAGGTTCCTACTGGGCAGCGGATACAGCGGTGGGTAGTGGAGTTGTAGTAATGTCCAGGAGCGCAGTGCACTGAGGAGGAACAGGAAGCAGTCAGTGTACCCACTCAGATTAAAATACATGAGGATAAACAGCATGCCATCTACAAGATACATCACACAGCTGTGATTTTATTCATGCCTAGATTACAAAGCAGTCCTGTAAACAAAGCACAAAAGCCTAATAGATGACTTTATCGTCTACATGTGAAATTGAACACGACTTTATGATGGATTATAATGAAACTGCTGACAAATGGTTTGCAAATCCAAGCATTCACAGACACAGCTTTGAAAGTGGCAGAAAGAAAAGCTCCAATTACACTGGAGCAAATCAAGCTCTTAATCTATAGAATATTAATGGAGGAACATCTCAACAACACTTCAGTAGGATTATAATGTGCTGTCACGTAATCATACAGTAGTGTATATATAGGTGACCGCTTCTTTAATGGTACAAAAAAAGAGCATGTCTGCAGGACCTGTGCAGCTGATTGAGAACGCTGCTGCTCGAGTCCACACTAAGACCAGGAAAGTACATCACTCCAGTTCCGACACCTTTCCCCTGGCTTTATGTTGGTCAAAGAGTTTACTTCAAAATACTTCTGTTGGTTAATAAATCACTGAATGGTTCATTTGTGATATTCTGCTAAATTATGAACCATCCAGACCTCTTAAGTCATCTGGGACAGGTCCGCTTTCTGTCCTCAGAGTAAAAACTTAATATGGAGAATCAGTTTCTATGCTCCGAACAAACTCCCAGAAAACACTCAGTTCTTTTAAATCAAGGCTGAAGATTTCTCTGTTTGCTGCTGAGAAGCACTGCACTGCAACTGTAATTCTTGTATTTTACACCTTATTCTTATTCTCTTGGCTCCTTAGTGGATGTTGTAATTGTATTTGAATGTCATTTTGTGGTGTGTTTCTTTTGCACTTTGTCTGGATACTTTTAATGTTTTGTGTAAAGCACTCTGAATTGAATTGGTGCGGAAATACGCAATTTAAAAAAACTTGGCACATTGCTGATTACGGTAGACGGAGTACGTAGCAATGAAAGAAACATTGTACAAACAGACGTACAGTTTGCATATAGAGATGCACACGTGGACACGAAGCCTCACCTTTGGCCTCACAGTCCCTGAAGGACTCTGATCCGTCAGACTTGGTCATGAGACCTCCTCCGCAGAGGAAGCAGAGGACACGGCCTGGTTCTGGCTGGTAGGAGCCCAGCTGACAGGGCTGGCATGGACGGAACCCATCGGAAGAGAAGTGACCCGCTGGACACTGACCTGAGGGAAGGACACAAGAAAGTCTTTATTCTCTCTGTTCTTCTCTTAATGTACCTGTGAGCTTTACGTCTCTCTAAGACACTGTTTGAATATATGAACTGCATAATGTCAGAGAGTTTCTCAGCTGGTTAATATCTTACTAATCTCAGCTCCCAGCAAAGAGCTCTAGCTGCAGCTCAGATTCACTGTGCATGAATGGCCACTGGGTGGTGCCAAGCCAACATCTTTATACATCCACATTGTATGTATGTGTTCCAGCCAGTGGCAGCCGTGCATTTTATACCTGGGCTTTCACTGCTGTCCTGTAGCTGAAACAGCTTCGGTTATTATTTTTTTCGTGTAAAAATGAAGCTCAACACCTATAAATACACTAACTGCAGATACATGAATATGCCGAGAGTGCGTCACCTCTCTTCTCTGACTGCAGCTGGGACTGCTGCGCGGGGCTGCTGTGAGAGTGACCGCCTGTGAGTGCTTTGGGGGGGCTCACGGCAGCACCCGCTGCTCGTTGACGACAGTGTAGAAGAACGATACGTGCTTTCACGTCAGAGTCAAAACACCAGAAAAGTCTCCAACAACACCAGAACAAGTCGCTAGATTTGTCACTAGTAGCTTTTGACAAAAAAAGTCGAGATGAGGGTTCGGAAAGTCGCCAGATTTAGCGAGAAAGTCGCCAAGTTGGCAACACTGGCACCGACTAAATATGTCCCCAGCGCAACATTGGACGTAACAATAGTTCCTATCACATATAAAACCAAACAAAAATCCATCTTCATAAAAACAAGTTGTACAAATAATAATATATAAACAAGCATATTAAAGCTACTGCAGATGTAAAAACAAAAGCAGTTAACTTACCAAAGCTGCTGTTCACTATTTAAAGACAAAGTCCATCCTTCTTTCTTCATTAATAAAGAGTTTAATCTCACGGTTGTTCAGTACATCCGTGCGTTTTAGTTCCAGTAAGAAGTCCTTCTCGATTCATGGACGCCAGTGAAGACAGTCGAGCCTCCCCAGTTGTATTTCTTGAATATGTTTTAATGTGTTTGAGGCTGAAAATGTCCGCTCAGCAGATATTGGGATTGTCACCGCCCAACATGTCACGCTAGCCCACTGACCAATCACATATGGCTAGGCCAGCTAGAAGGCTCTGACACGTCAAAGAATACGCCCAACATGTCAAACTAAAGATCTGATTGGTTGAAGAATATGACAATCAACAATATCGTCCCCATTCACTTAAAGTGCAAAAGGATTCACTTGTGAGTCTGCAGGCCTCGGGCCTCTGTTCTTACCTAGAGACACAGAGGTGAAATCTGATTGGATAAAAGCTCTACTTAAAACAAGCTGCACTGGAAGCAGATCAACTGAGGAAGACAGTAGCTGTGCAATGAAAAAATAAGATAATGGGAAAAAAAATTATAATACATGTAGTGTATTTATGAAAAATTATTGAATCATAAAATAGCTATAACTTTGATTTTGTCAAGGCCAGCAGAGAAGGCCTTTCTGGCCCTGACAGCCCACCACTGGTTCCAGCATTGACAAAGATAAAAGAGGGAAACAAAAGCCAGGAGAAACATCTGAGGACCTTTAATGGGCTGTAGACTCAGAATGGACCAGCTCCAGCTGTGTCTTCATATGATTAATACAGCAATTGTTTCAGTACTGTTGGAGGAAGAATGAAAGATTTGACTGTAATGATGGGACGGTGAGTTACCTCCACACTGAGACATGTTCCTGGCACCGGCGATGCCCTGTCCTTCAGTGCTGGGACACGGTTCACAGGACAGCTGACCCATTGTGTCCTGGTACGTCCCGGGGGGACACTGGACACACTGCTCCTGCTCCCCGCTGTAGAACGTCCCCAAGCCACAGCTCGCTGAGGAGGAGGACACAGGTGCAGGTTTGAAGGAATACTTTCTGTGATCTTCCTCATCGTGACAAGGCGGCAACATCACAACTGGCAAAACCCAAAACTGGCAAAACTCCAGACTCACCACACTTGCCATCACGGAGGACTTGTCCCGTGCTGCAGGCCTTGGCTCCCTCCGGTACCCGGGACGGTTTCTGGGCCACCTCGTACTCTGTCCCGGAGAACTGGATGTAGAACTGCTGTTTGTTGATGGACTTCCTGAGCGTCCGCATGGCGCTCTGCAGCTTCTGCTTCATCCTTTCCCGCACGCAGTCCACATTGCACGTGTCTGAGCAAACATGGGTGTTCATTCAAAAACAAATTGATTCTTTTCTTTGTGGATGCTATTCTGCGTGATTCTCTTTGCAGATGAAAGTTTACTATTTCATTCCAAGTGGAGTAAGACAAAACAGGTAAGACAGAACACCACACCTGAGGCTTCCTCCTCTTTCATCTCCATCTCAAATTCTGCTGTGATGTGGGAAACCTCTTTTGAGGGAGATTTGCGTCCTCGTCGGCGCTTCTTAGACGAGTCGCACTTGAGGTTGACAAAAGTTACCTGGCAGTCGTCGGTGCAGGGGAACTGGCCTCCTGCCAGGTGAAAAACACAGAGGTGGATAAGGAGAGGGAGAGTCAGTTTTGGTTAAAACATCAATTATAAATGATAGTGTGTCTAAAACACTTGCTAACCCAGCATAAGCTCTGTACCTTGCAGGTTCTGCCTGGATGAATCTCTGTGTTTCTCCTTGTTGCGGGGCCTCAGGTGACACTTGGCGTCTTTGATCTTAAACCTGGCCTTCTGTTTGATAGGCGGGGCCAGCATGTCTGGATTCATACACAGCAGAGCCAAACAAAAGACTGTTAATCATCATGGAGTATGACTACAGGTGTGTAAAGTCTACATTTTGTATTATTTTTGACCCTTTCTCAGGTGATTATGCCCCATTAAAGGAGACATATGCTAATTTTCAGGTTCTAAAAAGTGTTTACATGCGTTAATGTTCAAAAAACACTTAATTTTTCTCATACCGTCTCTCTGAATATACCTCTGTCTGAAACGCTCCGTTTTAGAGTCTGTCTCTTTAAGGCCCCCTCTAAAAAAATGCCCAGTCTGCTCTAATTGTTCGCTTGCAGACCTCTACATCTGCGCTGTCGCCGTCTTCACAGCGTCACTGCAGGACTCACTGTGTGTGACATTTTCACCTGCTGCCGACTGTGCGCTATCAACAGTTTAGTCAAGGTTCAATATATTGGTGATTTGGTTGGTCACATTTGTAAATCTTTCTCATCCAGAATGTAATGGTAGACACTGCCTGGTCAAAGACCCCCATTAATTACCTATACAGGAGCCTAATGGTGGCTATCAGCCATATTGAGGTCAGTTTTAATAGGAAAATTTAACAAGAAAGACTGTGGTGGGGGGAAAAAACAAGCAATGTTTATATATATATATATATATGTGTGTATATAATTATTATTAATATTAATTAATTATTGTAATTAAACAGATATCTGCATATCAATGCCAAATCTGTGTGCAAGATTTTGGTGTCGGAAGCGTTCTGGTTTCCGTTAGTATTCTGAGTAGTATTGAGTTAGAGCAGGCTTTGATTGAATGTAGAAAGTCCATGTGGGGACCAACAGAGGCAAAAGACATTCGCCGAAAGGCAATCTGGGTTCACACTGGCTATTGTTCGACAATAATTTAGCTTTTTATTGGCTTAAAATTACCTGAAAAACGGTCTACTTGTGAAACAATCTGGTTGTACGTGCCTTTAACTCTCATCTCAAGTTGCTAATTGAACTGTGAACAATGAGCAGCATACTATTCATCATCTGGATATCTGCTGGCACCTGTATATTTTATGTATCTACAACTTGTCTTATTATCTCACTTCATCTCCTTGTTGTTTACCATGAACATGTTCATCACCCCCTAATGTATTACTAATCAATAGCACAAAAAGTAAGGACATTTGTGTTTGGTAGATTATTTCTTTGTTGTAACAATGCTTCTTGGCAGTAAATCTTATACTGTTGGAAAGCAAATTTTTCATGGGCACAACCCACATACTCAGCTCTGCTGCTCATCCCACAAATGCATGTTCCTTACAAATGTGGCACCATTTAAAAGGGAAATAAATAGGCTTTCCAACGGTATAAGATTTATTGCCAAGAAGCATTGTTACAACAAAGAAATAATCTACCAAACACAAATTTCCTTACTTTTTGTGCTATGTTTATATGCTGAAGATCATAACATCATCATCATTTTATGAGGAATATTTGGAGTGTTTCTCGGGCCTTCCGTACCGGCACAGGTGGGTAAGGCCGCGGTGGTGTTAGTCTTCTGAAGCACTTTTCCAGGCTGGACGGGCACTCCACAGCTCAGTGTGTAGCTGTTCTCTGAGTCTGTTAAAACACACACACACACACACACACACACATATTATACTGCAGCAAGAGAAGAGAAATCAGACTTGACGATGAGAGCTTAGGGAGGCAGAGAGTTTTTATTCATTTGGTCTGAAGGACTGTGTTGACCTGGTCCTCCTGTTCCATCACACGTCAGAGTCGTGCGTGTGTTGCACTTGGCAGTGGGCTGGACCACGCACAGGATTAATAAGAACTCTATAAATGCCGTATTCAGAAACAACAGCCCAGAGGAAATTCTGCTGCCATGTGACCTCAAAACCCCATTGATGGATTAAAGCACAAATGAAAGATCTATGAATCCTGTTTCTTTCTTGATAGGCACAAACACAAAAAGACGCTTTTTGAGTGAGGAATAAGGGATGAAGTCATAAAAGCGAGATGATTAAATCAGAGCCCCGGCTGCATCAAGCCACAGGAATTTACATGGCTCTCTCCCCGTGAACTTAAGACGCTCTCCAAAAAGACAGAAAAACAAATATTTCACTGCGTGCCTGAGAGCTATCCATCATTCTCACACCACGGCGGCCAAGTCAAACGGAGTGAAGGCCTCACCGTGGAAAAAACGAAGGCGCGATCAAAGAATGTAATCGATTTACAGATGTGTGTTAAGTACTATGGCAGGAGGAGAGGCCGGGGGTGGCAGCCAAAGTGCCGGGACAGGAGAAGCCAAGAGGACCTCGCAGAGTGAAAAACACATCAGTCTGAGTGGAGAGCCCCCCCCCCCCGAGGAGTCAACACATACAGCGATAAAGAGAGCGAGCGCCCTTGTCAAGCATCAATGGCATCGAGAGGAAAGGATGGTAAATCTGCGACTGCGAGCCGTCACCACCAGAGGGAAGCAGCATGTGACAGAAACAACCCATCTGAGGGTAAAGGCCATTCTAGAGGGATTTACAGGAGCAGAATATATTTAATTTGCTGGGTCACCAATTTAAACACACACTCTGTGACTTTTCTCATTCACAGAGTGGAAGATCACAGTATATTTCTACATAGATAAATAGCTATTCGAAATATTCATATACTCATTTTATTTTACGTCTAAAGTAATCTCCTTCACACCCAGACCACTTTCAGACACCCTTCCTTGTAAGATCACCATCCTGATCTAAACATTAAGGTCCCACATGTGAAAAACAACAGGAACAAGAGAAAAACAATAACAAAGATTAAATCAACGACCTCTCATACTCACTCTGCAGTACACCCCAGAACTATTCCACACAAAAAAATAATAGATAGTCACTAAATCCAGCCCCTCAAGTGTTGTGAAACTCTATTCTTTCTTGACATATATGATTATGACCTGAATATATTTGGGTCAGACGACAAGAAGAATCTAGAGCTGTGCTAGTCTGTGAGGATGTATTTAGGCACAGCGGTGCTCACAATGACAATGTTAGCAGGTTTGTTTGTTCACCATCTTAGTTTAGCATGTTATTATGCTAACATTCAATAACTAGCATTAAACACAAAGTGCAGCTGAGGCGAATGTCATTCGTTTTGCAAGTTTTTTTGGTCATAAACCAAACATCACAATCCGGCCATAATTTATCGAGATATTTCAAAACGAAACAAAAATGTCGGCACAAGATGAACAGTCCTTAGGATTCATGGTCGGAACCATAAATCCCAGATGTTGGTGCCAATCCATTGAGTTGATGTCAACATATTTGACCGAATAAGTACAAGTCCGCAAGTCAGCAGGATTCATCCACTGGGACCATGAATGTCTGTTCAAAAATCTCACAGCAATCCATCCAATAGTTGCTGAGATTCAGTCTTTACCGACAGACATCCCTTTAGAACGGTTACAAATGATGACAGCTGCAGTTTTTAAATGTCGTACTTGGTAGGCAATGAATGATAAGGCTGAATTCTAAAGCTATAACTGGTACATGTTTGGTATTTTTCCATAAATTATTTCCATAAATAATCAACCTTACAATTCCATGTTTTGTTGTGTCAGCACTAATAATTTATGGTTCATACTGTAAATCTATAGATAGTCAGCTCAGGAAAATATCAAAGCTGTGTTAGCACAATGCATTTGATCATATTGAGTAACCAAATTAACTGTTTAGGCATAAACTGTGTGTGTGTGTGTGTGCGTGTGTGTGTGCGTGTGTGTGTGTGTGTGTGTGTGTGTGTGTGTGTGTGTGTGTGTGTGTGTGTGTGTGTGAGAGTGTATACCTGCAAGGAAGAGGGCGTTGGAGGGGCAGGAGAGCGAGCAGACTTCCGCCCCTCCGCTCTTGGCGCACGTCAGCTGGGCTCGGGGTGCTGGCTTCCCATTGGGCAGACACTTCACCGCCTCTGAGGAACACACAGAGTCACATCACCGTGACAAACACCTGGACTCAAACACGCATAGAGCTGGTGCTTACCGATGCAATCTTTCTTGTTCCAGTGGAGCTTCTGTCCAGGCGGACACACACACTCGTAGCCACCCTGGGTGTTTGTGCAACCGTACTCACAGCTCCCGTTGCTGATGCTGCACTCGTCAATGTCTGAGGCACAACCACAGGAAGGGTTATGGTCAGTATGAATCATAAGAGATTGTAATCACAGTTGTATGACATGATAGGGAGGACAAAAGATCAGAACTTTTTGGACACATGTCATTTTATAGATGAGAGAATGTGAAGACAACCAAACACCCACATACCTTAACATCAGGGGCGTTTCTAGGATTCAAAGAAAGGGGGGGCTTAGCCCCAAGGGGAGAGGAATGTTTGTGCGCGGCAATTGTTTTGGGGCCCATTTGGGGCCGTGGATATCCATTGTTTCAGACAGTTCATAGATTGGTTCAATCAGAAAGAGTGTGATTTTGCTCTGTAGTTTTGCTTGCATTCAGTATATAACACAAGAGACAGAATTTCAGGGTCATAGTGAAATTTGACATCACAAATATGAATTTTCTCAAATAAAGAGAGAGAAATAATTTTCCTGCTTGTAGAAGAAAGACGGATAAACTAGCTTTCATATCCGCATCACTCCCAAATCCTAATTCTTAAAGGGACCGCACACAATGGATGGAGAATGGACCTGACAGTGTCAACTTTATATCGTTAAGTATGATGATAGGCTATTGGATTGTAATTTGAAGGGGGAGAAAACATACAAACCAGAACGCACGCACATATGTAGCATGTTAGAGTTATAAATAACTTGTCCATGTGAGAAACAATAGTTTAATTTAATGACATCACCAGCCTCCCTAAAATAGGCCTAACGACGCCCCTGCTTAACATCATTGGTAAAGTGAGAAAATAGAATAAAATAACATTATAAAAATGTGAAGTATTTAATATGTATTAAATAAGTATTTCATTTGAGCAACTGTGACTCAGTGGTAGAGCAGGGTCGTCCTTCAATCAGAGGATCCCGGCTCCGCTAGTCCATGTATGAATGTTAGTTAGCCCTAATGAGCAGGTGGCCCCTTGCAAGATAGCTCCTGTCATCAGTGTATGAATGGGTGTGAATGGGTGAATGATGACAAGTAGTGTTAAAGAGCTTTGAGTGGTAAGAAGACCAGAAAAGAACTATACAAGTAGAGTCCATTTACCATGTATAAAATATAATGTCAGTGTTTTATTACATTTTAAGAAACAATTAATGTTTTTGTTTTGCATCAATGTGAGGCGTCGATGTGACAGGTGATTCTGTTATTCTGTTATTTTGTCCCTTTCATATCAATGAGGGAAGGCTTAATAACAGAGCTCTTGGTATAACACAACAAAAGCAAGCAAGTGACATGTTTTTTTTTTGTTGTGATCCATTTTCTAAGTCTGACCTAAATAGTTTCCTCTCCTGTGTTTTTGATTTAAGAATAGGCTTTTCAAAGATAATCTTTCTACATTCCTGTCAGTGACTCTGTGAAACTAAAACGTTTTGGTAGGTAATCCTTTTTTTTAAATACAGGATAACTTTGACTAAAAGCATTCATGTTTTCTTTAAGGTGAGCTTTAATTTACATAACTTGCTAACACGCAATATAGATACGTTGTGTCTCAGAGTGCACGGAGAAATTAAAACGGACCTGGAGGCATACATGAATGCTTTCACTTTCACTCTTGTGGCCAAAATGAGTATTACAACGACAAAAACGATCAAACAAAACTGATCGTGACAAATAATTGAATCCTTGCAAAACCTTTTTCACCTGTTATCAAGTCACAAACAGAAGAGAAAAAACTGTCAGAATTAGAAAGCGATACTTTACTCTCAGGGCTTCCGCAGAAGCCTCCGAAATGATCAGACATTTGAATCAAAAGTTCTCTAAAACAGTTTCAGCACAACAATTAGAATCTTAGGGAGGATTTACTGCAGGATTGTTGTATTAGACTGTATCATTTTAGCTGTACCTGGCAACTGAGTGTATGAATCTGTTGATACAGATACATCCAGCAGACAAACCAACACACAGACTCACACTGTATGCATACAATGACATTACTCATTACACACGCAGAAAACTCAGCTAGAAGTTATTCAGAGGAACTGAACTGTGAGAGTGTTTTCAGCAGCAGCAATCTGCACCCGCTCAGTGACCCCTCACCTTCACACTCCCTTTTCAGACGCACACACACACACACACGAACACACACACGCATCGACTGAGTCAAACAGCTAGTTCCAGCCCAGTTTGCAGTAGCGGTGACGGATCTGAGCGGACTCTCACCTCCACAGTGAGTGAGGCCGTACAGGATGTGGCCTTTGCGGCACAGGCACTCGAAGCTGCCGGGGTAGTTGACGCAGGTGTGGTCACAGGTTCTCTCAAAGGAGCATTCGTCGATGTCTGAGGGAGACCGGAGAGATACACGACTGGTGAGAAATACTGGAGACATCATCATCAGTGACTCATCAAATTAGGCTTCATTTACTGATAGTGGTTTTCCTGTTCATATCCATACATCTGGCCATTATCATCCACTGTTCGTACTTAAACATACAAAAAAGTAATGCAATGGGCTGTCGCTAAGGAACTCATGTGACGTAACATTAGTATAAAGAAAGGCTTCTTTCGAAATTGTATACCAACATACTATTCATACTAAGTATGAGAACAAATGAAGAATGGAGTGCGTTCACACAGCAACATATGTGGATTCTGTGTACACAAGAAATGCCCGGATGTATACTACATAAGCAAGCATTGACTCAAGTGCCCCACAATGCATTGTGTGTGGGTGCCTTGAGATAAGTCGTCAGTCTTGTGAGATTTTGAGCCAGGCTAAAAGCTGTTAATATGTCATTTTATTAAGTTTTATTTTGTTTTCAGATGACGAAGTAACCGTTTAGATTCCCAACAGGTGGTCAGTTTATCCAAATAATGCTGCTGCGACATTTTCGGAGACATGCTGGAGCTACTGGAGGGGTGCCTTGACACCGGCCGGCTGTTGCTTCAGCATACTTCAGTGTGAACAGTCTGCTGGCATGCTTAATACGCTTACTGGGGCGACTGTGGCGAGACACTTAATCCCGTAGCTGTGTGTGAATGAGTTAGTCTGATAGGCAGGTGGTACCTAGCCCCTGCCATCAGTGTGTGAATGATGACAAGTAGTGTGAACGCGCATTGAGTGGTTGAAAAGACTACAAAAAGTACAGTCCATTTACCATTTAGCATGCAGTACGTTAGCATGCAATACATTAGCATGCAATACGTTAGCATGCAATAAGTTAGCATGCGATTTTGAAGACAGCCAAAGTTGGATGAAAGGGTGAAACAAACAAAGAACTTTCATCCAGAAGACCGCTGTTCATGTCCTGTGTGAAACAAAAAATAATCAGTGACTAATTTGACCTTACTTTTGTTACGTAATTACGTACTTAACTAACACAATCTATGTAAGTTACACAAACAAACTTTTTGAACCCGAACCATAATCTTCTTCAACCCAGTTTGTTGTCTAAACAGGTTCTATACTACGCTTGTGCCTACTGATTTTTCCCATTAACACCATCCCATGTCAGTCTCTTCCTTTTCTTGTTATCCCCAAAAAAGTGACAAAATTATCTAAAAAAATACAACTAAAGGCTTTATTAATAAAGTAGATCAAAACAATGTCAAATGCATTCCTGCTTTGCATAACGCTCAAATACATTTGAGGGTTTCTGCATCAGTTCAGATGAATGTTTTAGCCTCACAACCTGCCGATGTCCCTTCGACGGTTCGACAACTGCATCACAGGTGTTGTTGGATTCACAGCACGTTAATGGAATCATGAACTGATGAAGTCATGGTTTAATTCAGCCCAGTGAGAGCTCTGGGGTTTTTGTCCCGCTGCAAAGGTCAGCGGGACGAGTGGTTTACAGATACATAATCTGAATGACTCATTTATGGGGAAAGACAGGCTGCTCACCACGGACCAAAGAGGCCTTCCTATTAATCACAGTGGACAGTATAGTAAATACATGAGTTCCATACTAAACTAGGACAAGACCTCATTCTAATAAACCAGTCTGGAAAAACTTTACTGAACTGAGGTTTAGCCGGGTCAAATTCACCGTTACTCAGTGTCTGTGTCCGTGTGTGTCACTATGTATACTGGTCCAGCACTGGATATTATTAACCTATCAGGAATGGAGGCTGCCGTTTTTCAGCTCACCTGGTTTATTTCAGGCTGTTCCGCGGGGCTTTACAGGGGCTAAAAATACAACATGTCATAATGGAGTTTGTCATGTGGAGGAAGTTGTTAAGGCTCTGGATGTTGGCTTGGTAAATATTCCAGGCATCTGTTTGTGTGGGGATAAGGAATAGGTCGCCTGTTTCGAGCTAGCCCACGAGCACGTAAACTGAACTCTGCAGCTGTTGAAGGTAAAAGGAACAGATATGAAATACATGTTGGTTTGGCTGGTGTGATCCTCTGTGAGGTCACGATGAGGTGATTTGACAGTGATTGCTGACATTGACCGAACTGCTGACACTCTCTCTAAACTTTTTAGAATAGAAGGAATAACTTGGGGAAATTGCTTATGCAAATATGGCAAATGATTCATCTTTCTGCTTTGTTTTCCGTGCCAGTTCTGGCAAAATACACTGTCATGTACTACCAGGAGCTATTTTCTCTGGAAAAGCTAACCGGCACAGAAAAAGAGCTGGAAAATCAAGCATTGTATTTCATTCTAAGGTCACGTTGAAGCTGAAGAGTCCAGATGTCAGTGGATGGGACCAAACTTGGCAGCTATTGGCTGGCGTGGTACAGTGGCAATGGTGTGTCAGAAACAGGCGCTGACGCCGTGATGTGGCTAACAACACTCAACACCACGTTTTTAAAGACTTCAAACGCACTGAGGGAGATGCACAGTTCATCCGACACATACTGTATATGTACACACGTACACACTGCTGGCGGGGACAGAAACGCCTCTGGGTTTTGTTTTTAACAAAAATTATTTTGTGTTTGTCTGCTCTTGCTTGCTGCTACTTGTAACCAGGAATCCGCCTTTGGACGAACGAACATCACCGCTGATCTCATGTGGCACTGCTCACCCAGCTGAGGATGTCAAACTGCAGATTCTATGACTGTGCATGCTTGACCTTTTCTCTTTTAAGCATTTAGGCGAATACATTACAGGTGAATAGAGTAAAAAAAAAAACGTCAACAAATAGATATCACCATAACATGTCCCCAGTTAATTACTGACATTAAGATAAGTATTTTTTGTGTTAAAAGTTTTCTACAATTGTATGTTTGAATATGCAAATTAGTCCATCAGTCCAGTAGATGACTAAACAAATGAGCATTCAATAGCAAGATGGCATGGTTGCTATGTTACAGCATTGTTTCTGCAATGCTCTATTGAATATTTGCATTGCTGTAACTATCAGAGAAGCAGTAGGCCTTTAAGCATTAAGTGGAATATGTCAATAAAGTTAAGACAATATTCAATATATTCATGAAAAAACAGTCAAAAACATTGCTAGTGTGTCAGAAGTCCTCAATGTCTGTAGCCCCACTGAGCTAAATAATCACCAGCCACCACTAACTGTACTGTTTTTGAGTTGTCTTTGAGTTTTGTCAAGTAAAACCAAAGAGCTGAAAATTCTAATGATTGCCTCTGAGTGTGTTCAGACCTGACTGCTGAGTCCGATGACACAATGAGAATCTGTGGATGTGACAGCTGTCGATCACTGACCTTGGCATGTCCGTTCATCGGTGAGCAGTTTATGGCCTTTCTGGCAGCTGCATTCGAAGGAGCCCACCGTGTTCCTGCAGAAGTGATCGCAGCCTCCGTTGTTCTCCTGGCATTCATCGATGTCTGGGTGGAGAAACAGAAAGGTCCATCAGAGAAGGCACAGGTTTGTGTCAAAGCTCAACCGGATTTTAGAGAAGACTCCGTGTACCTACAGTACCTACTAGGTAGTGTAAACAAAATGAGTACCGTCACGTTTTCAGAATTTTAGCATTGAAGTATCGGTTTGCATGACATCCCTGGAGCACACCAAACAGTTAATGTACTTCTAGTGTCATGTACCATGCTGACTTTGCTGAGTCTATTCGTCATGTTCACTGTGATTCAATGTTTTAATGTATTTGTATTTCTCTCTCCTATGATCTTTTTACTGACTTTTCCAAATTAGGCGCAGTGTTTCATTGTGGTATGTACTGGAATGGAACATTTAGTGTTTTTATGGTTTAACAGGGCTCCAGCAGGCAGTGTGGATGAGTCTTTGGAGGTTCAGCTTGTTCATAGGGATCCCTGTCTCATCCCATGATACGCTAGTTACCTGGAACTAATGCAGTCAGGCAGAGAGTAGAGAGAAAAAGGGGAGATCTAGTAATGGAAGGTGGCTGATGGCCAAGAAAAGGGGTAACTGCAACATCTTTATATCTTAATGTTTCAATAAAAAAATAAGAAAAGAAAGTAAGGAAAGTAGGGGGAAGCAAAAAGCATCATTAAAAGCACTTGTTCTACAAGAAACGTCTTGTAAGACGAAGTCGTTTCTTGATCCTGCTAAGAAGAAAGAGGTGAAACCAGTTTGTTGTCGTCCTTTCAGACCGATTTATATCTAATTTGTAGTTATCATCAAATGTTTTGCACCCTAAACCTGCAGGTGAATCTACAAACTCAGTGAAAACAACTCTAAATGTTTATTTGATTTTTAAAATAGTAAAACAAACCGTGATACCTGAGCTCTGATCCAGGTGTGGCGCAGCCATCCAGAGGCATCCATTCTAAAATGATAACAAGGCCAATGTAACCACCCCGAGGCAGCATGTTCAGTGGCAACGGCAAACCTGCTGCCAGATCTGGCAAACCCCAACCATCCAGTTTACGGTGCCCTCAGATGAACCCAAACTGCTGAATCATGTCTGTCACTGGCTTTTTCCCATAAATACATTTTGCTGCTCCTTATCTCTCTTTTATAGAAAGTGTTCCCTATCCAGATAAGATTTGTTTTCCATTTGTCACTGGAAAAACGTTGTTTCTGGAGGAGGAAAGATCAGGCTGGAAAGAAGTGTGTAGAGGTTGAGGGTGGAGGAGGACGAGGAGAGGAGCATGGAGCAAAGGAGGAGCGAGAGGGGACAATAGTCTAGCAGATTACACAGGGTAAGCCCTTTTTGATTGGTGCTCTAAGTGATGAAAACTGTGAGGGATTAACACCTAAGCCCTTGAGCTGGGGAATAAGTCCAGCAAGACACCACAGAGACATGGGGGAGGAGGAGAGAGGGGGAGAAGTTGGAGTATGGAGGTAGAGGAGACAAGATACAGAAGAAGAGAGAGGAAAAGGAGAAACATAAGGACATATAATAGAATTGCCTCCGCGTCCGGTCAAATTGTTCAGGTGTACAAGCGAGAATTGTTTGTACACCTGAACAACATGCTTGGTCGATAAAGCTGATTTTGATATAACACAAAGTTGTAGCCATGACAGTAAACAATGCTTCAAATATAGATGTTGTCGCAAAGAAACTAGAAATTTTAAGACATGGATCCTTCCCACACATCTTCAACCCGGCATCACAGAAGATCTAGACCAGGGGTCACCAACCTTTTTGAAACAGAGAGCTACTTTACGAAGGGCTGTTTGATACAAACTTCCTGAATAACAAAGTTGCACAGATCACCTTTTAATAATAATAATAATATATGTGAAGAGACTGTCTGATCACATGTCAATGTTAATCATTCCTCACAATAATTATTAACAATGATTGTGTATTTTGTTCAAAATCACACCTGTTATATTTTTGTACAAATTATCACTTCCAACATTTTCCAACATTTAGGAAATCATTAACTGTCATATCTTCGCATCATGACTCGTTTGTACTAACCACTACCGTTGTAACATTTTTGAACAAATCATGAACTCTGTCCCATGTTTATACAAATGATCAGTTATGTAAGATTGATATCCGAGTGATATCCGGCCAATCCAAAGACGAGGATTGTAACCAATTAAATGCAGTTATATAAGTTTTGCCAGCAGAAGAGCAGTGGTAGTAGTCGCGCGCTAGGGGACGCCCCTCGCGCTCGAAGCATGGTTTTCTCCTCGCAGGCTGCAATTTTGCTCACGCGAGCAGAGATATTCTGCGAGGAGTGATGTGAAAGCAATCGTCAAAGTAATATACACGTGCTGCTGTTTAATTTGCACAGGCAGAAACCTCTACACACGTACACACGTTGCCCGTGTTGGCTACCTCTGATCTAGACAGTCACCGCAGTTTCGAGGTGGGCATCCAAGATGAGTGAAATGTAAATTGTGAAATATGGTCACCATCTGTTCCTGATTTATGGCAGTAAATGGTGCTCAGAAAAATGTTTTTGCAGAGCATTATGATGTCAGAGTGAAGTTGACCTTTGACCTTTTGGAGATAAAGTGTCCTTGAGTCCAAGTGGATGTTTGTGCCAGATGTAATGAAATTCCCCCCAGGCGTTCCTGAGATATCACGTTCATGAGAATCAGATGGACATGAGGTCACAGTCACCTTTGACCACCAAATTCTAATCAGTTAATTCTTGAGTCCAAGTGGACATTTGTGCCAAAATATAGATCTTTGATTCTCTGCCCAAACTCGATTGAGCCTGACCCGACCATCAGGTTCAGGCCGGGCTGTAAATTGCCCCGAGTTTAAATCTGGTCAGGTTAGCACCAATGTTGATGGCCATCCTATCCGGCCATATTAATGAGGAGACATTTCCACTGTGATCTATGTGGGTAGGTAGGCCCTATATGCTTTGTTATTAGTCATAATGTAATCTTGAATTTAATTTGATCTTACATTTTTTAATTTGTGCTATCCGTTCACTGGCCCTCTGTTAATTTCAGTTGAGCAGGAATGCTTCATGCTATTATCAATAACCTACATAACCTGCATAATTTCAAGATCGCTATTTGATTATTGTCTGGTGTACTTTTTACTTCTGTTCGAGAATCGTGTCACTGACAGAAGTTGCCCAGAACAGACTCCCGACTCCCACCTCTCAGGAGAAATGTTCTACAATATATACAAATGGCATATGACTAACAAGTATCTTCTGCCCGCATTCGTGCTTGGGGCGGGAATGGATAGAATCTATGCGGGTTAATGTAGGGTTGGGACTGATTATTTGGCACCTTTTTGTTTTGTTGCGTAAGTAAACCTAAAAAAAATGGAGTGGTTGGAAGTTTACTTTGAAAAGACACTATATACGTAATGAGCGGAAACTGACACTCCATCCCAGACACGTTCAAAACTGACACTAGAGGTGTTAGAAGAGCACCATAGGGCCACTGATCGGTCAGTATTTGACGAGTCAGGAGTGAGAGTGTGTTGGTAGCTTGATCAATTCAGAACCCACTGTTAACAGGGTCAAGAGAAGGTGGTGAGAGGACAGAGAGGTCCAGTCAACACACACTCTCAAATGGCCCTCAGTGTAGCGTGATAGGAGCCCTTATAAAACAGCCAGCAGTAACTAAGCCGCTGTGTTTTTCCATCAGGGAAGACTCTGGCCTCCCTGGTCTGATCATCTCAGTCTGTATCGTCAGGGAGCTTCTACTGAATGAACTCTTCATCTAAATATGGAGCCGAGACAGGAATCCACAGCGAGGTGGCTGCTCGTGTGGTAAAAATGTAGTAAACTGTGTGTCCCGCTGTGCCCTGTCAGCGGCCTTTTAGAGGGATTGTCCCTCCATCTGGCTCGGCTGAAATCTGGCATGGCTGGTGGGAAGGAAATGAGGCTCTGTTTTTTTTTTTATGGAGAGTGGGACAGGTAAGGGTGTTCAAGTCGACTTAAGTGTACGTCTAACGTCCCGAAATGTGATATCATATCAGGAGAGAAGCTTTTAGATCTGCTCTCAACTGCCAGTCTATGACCTCCTCTTGACTTTGTGCTTTTCCTCCTGTCTGACGCTCTCTTGTTTTTAATTTATTTCCAGTTTCGCTCCTCCAATGTTCTGTTGTCTCATGCCTAACCTGCAGCGCCGTCTGCCAAAGGATTCAAATCAGTCATGGTCATCTTCTTGTTCTTTTCTTTGACATGCTGACAGTAGCTGGTAGGCTGATCTCTATCTGTGACACAGCAGGAGGAATGGCTTTTTTTCCCCCTCCCTTCAGGTTACACACACACTGTATAATTGCCAACCCTGAGACTTCTTTTCAAGACAAAGACATTTTAAGTTGATCTTTTCCTCCATTTTGTGATTTTTGAAGGAATCTGATAAGAAAAAATGGCACAGAAACCACAAGAAGAACAGCTTCAGGAGTTGAGGAAAACTGGATTCTCGAATCAGGCGTGTTGGCAAGTGAGCAAGTCCACAACATTCCCCCTCTGCCCACGACGTCTCTGCTCTAATGCCTATGTAGAAACAGTGGATACCACCCTGGGTCTACCCAATGCAGACAGACACAGCTTCGTAATCATTCTGGCAGCCACAAACACTGGCAGAACGGCCACAGCTGCCCACACTTAATGGCCACTCTGGGGATGGCTGAGCCTCATAACGGGGTCTATAATTACCTTTAATGGAGCTTAAATAAGCTTTGAGCTTAAATAAATACATTAAGCCTCCACACATCTTGAAATAATAAAGTTCAGTGAGTGGAGAGAGAGCACAGGAGAGTGGGTGCAGGGAGAATGAAGGGTGGCCTGACGTGTGTGGCAGTTCCGAGAATGTCAGTTGTCCCTCTGGTGTTTAACCTCCATCAACAGGGCTTTCATCAATGTTTACCACTGCAACCATTGTAGTTTGTCATGCTAACATGCTAGTATTTGCTTATTAGCACAATATTCATCAGCTGTTTTTGTCCAAAGCAAAGTACGAATGAGGTACAATCCAAGTTAGATCAAGGAGATGAATTTGAGAATACTGCCTCAACAGTTAAGACCAATTCATACTTTCCTCGCCCACTTGTCCATGAGGGTCTGCTTCGGTCTGAGAGATGTATATGTCCTTATCCGCCCATGTCTGCGCAAACCACCCAAAATGTGACCACACACACTTTATGCATCCTCCAGTTTTGTGCAACACTCCAGCCCAGTTGGTGGTGTTTGCACCTCTAGCTGGTTTGCCAAGAGGAAGAATAAGATGTGGATGCTTATTCTGAATAGAAGTTGTGCGAGGAGATCCACAGTTACCTGTATCTTAAATAAATACAATGACAATGAAATGGCATTGAACTTTTGGCACACAACATCTTGGTGCATTAGTGCAATCAAATGGAATGGAGTGTGGACCGGGAAATGTGCATGCCTGGAAAGCCAGACCGACGCAGACCCTCAATGGGAGTATGAATGGAAGCGCCTACCGAACGACTGTCTGAGGCTTTACATGTTCTGCCTGACACAGGTGCCACAAGGCTGCAGGTGCAACTCAGACTAATTGGAATGTCATTAATTACAGGTCATACACTTTTCGTATCGGATCAATTCAGATTATGATGGCACTAGATGAGAAGTTAGAGAATCTATCTGGTAGCTGTTGAGATTTCACTGGATAAGTAAAATCTTTGAATGGTTGCTTGGTGGCAGATAAAAAGTCAGGGGTTAACCGAAGTCATCAGGATTTAAGCTCTGAAATAAATGTCATGGGAATCCATCTTATAGTTGAGATATTTTAGTCTAGATCAAAGTGGACCAAACTTTAGACAGACTGAAAGACTCACATCGACATCCATAGAGCCATGGCATGGTTAGAAATGTAGAAATACAACAACAGCTCTCTCTGTATAAGAGCAGAAGAGTAAAATCAGTGTTCACATGAATGGGCAGCTTGATGTCATCATGTACAAACATCTGGGGTGCCAGAACCCATCTGGCCTGAGGCGTTTGTTCATGAAGACGCTCCTAATGAACTAATTAGTGCTTCACATGGACTGAAGAAAAAAACAGGCTGGGCATTGTCTCTGCTTATTTCCAACGATCACACAAAAGGGTAAAAAGCATGCACACTTCTCTCACTTCAATGTTTCCTCCACAAACGTCTGTTTGCCCTTGTGGGAGAGGATTCTTTCGTCACTTTCACAATACAAGGATACGCGCACACACGCACACACACACACACACACACACACACACACACACCCCCACACACATACACACACACAGGCTGTCTCCCGGGATCCATCTCTGACATTTACTCTAGACGATCAATATGTTGCTCCGGCCTTCGATCAATACTTTCACCCTTTACCAAGAGCTGTTTATCTCTCTGAATATCACACAGCTCTGACAGACATTTCGAATCTCTTGCTGACAGACTGGCTATCTGCTGCTGCCTGCATGTGCAGGTTTCAAAACGACCACATGTGGTACTTGTGACAGTTTCCATTCAAATTCTGTGCAAATTTTAACAGAATTCACAGAAAACCTGCACAAAAAAAAAATTAACTGATACAGATTTCCATCCAATACTGTGCAATTGGGAGTTGGGAGCATCGACATAGCATCGTGGTGCTAATAAGCCAAGATGGGTGCTATTAAACAATTGCAGAAGAACAGGGTACAATGAAATGACCTAGTAAAATGAGCTCCAGGCAAACGTGAAAAGAGCAAAAAACATGCAAAATGTGAAGAAAATATGACATTTCTGTTTGTTTGATGTATTAATGTGAGGAAGGTTACAGTCTCTTCATCGCTCCACACAGATCTGATGTTTTCAACTCTTCATCGGAAGCTTAAATGACATTAAAGTTACGTGCTTCACTGCACTTTGTTAGATTTTCTTTTTATCAATACACAAACTTTTCTAACTCAGCCAAGAGTAAAACCTTTTTGCAATATTTCAGATAGTTTTCAAATTTTTACTCTTTGATGTGCAAATTCAAAATGCACAAAAAGAGGTGGATGTAAATGCACATATTTACTCACGTGACATTAGAGTCTTTGCTGGTATCTGACAGCTGTGAAGTTAATCAGTCATACTATTAAAGAAAGTTAAATGTTTGCATTCTAATCCATAGTTAACTGATGAAATGATGTAGCAATGGTTTCAGTCAGGAGCACAGTTGTCTGACACTCTTTAGCAGCAGAGGAAGCAGCTGTGGTTCAGGTGTTGTATGACAGACCATGAAAATCTTAGGCCCTGTTCACACCCGCAGTGTCCTGGGTGATCTGATCACAAGTAAACAGCTCTAAGTGTGCCAATGCACACCATAGACTGAAACAAATATGGACGTCATCTCGATGACATCACCCATAGGTTTCTGAAGAGCCGCTGTGAAGCTCAAAGTGGGCGGCTCCAGGCGTCGCCTTCTTTGCAGCGATGACTCCACCTAACTCTAAAAATGGGCAAAGAGGGGGGTCGTTGGAGGAGCTGAGACGGCTGAGACAGGTAGAGCAGCAACACCCACCTTTCACTCAAAAAATGATGCGTAACCTTCAGGCTTACTATAATTGAAACGGGTGAGTTATATGAATTAATAATATTCACCTTCAGTACATTTGTCATGAATGGGGATATTAGCTGAAGAGACATAGAACGTTGTTTTTTACCAGGCTACTTTGTACGTGTAGAGTTGGGCATTTTAACATGGGGATCTATGGGGATTAACTGTATTTTGGAGCCAGCAGTGGCCATTTAAGGAAGTGCAGTTTACACCTGGCATTATATTGCCTCTCCAGTGACCACTTGTGATCGGATCTTACTTCCTCGCTCTATATGCAAATAAACATGTACATAATTTCCATTTGTGTTGTTTTTAACCTGCAGGAGGCAGCAATGCACTTCCTGTGCCTAGGCCGCCGAGAATTAAAAGAAGAAGAAATCAAACAGTATAGACTGTGTATTCCTGGGTGTGAAGGAGGAGGAGCTACATTGAAAAGCTGGAGGAAAAGTTCTCAGCCAACGACCCCTCGTCAGTTTGGAGAGGCCTGCAAGTACTCACGAACTACAGGAGACCATCCCCCCCACTGACGACCTGAATGCCTTCTACTGCAGGTTTGATAAGCCTACCCTCACACCCCCCACCTGCCCCATCAAACAACCATCTACACCCCCTGCCTCCTCCTCATCTCTCCCAACCGACCCCCCACTGGCACTGAGGATCTGCGAAGAGGATGTGAGTCGGCTCTTTGACAGACAGAAGATCAGGAAGGCACCAGGCCCAGACGGTGTGTCACCCTCCTGCCTGAAAGTCTGTGCTGACCAGCTGGCCCCCATCTTCACACAGATCTTCAACCGATCACTGGAGCTATGTGAAGTCCCCTCATGCTTCAAATGCTCCACGATCATCCCGGTCCCCAAGAAATCCTCCATCACAGGATTAAATGACTACAGGCCCGTCGCCCTGACGTCTGTGGTCATGAAATCCTTTGAAAGACTGGTGTTGACCCATCTGAAGAACATCACAGGACCCCTGCTGGACCCCCTGCAGTTTGCCTACCGCGCAAACAGGTTGGTGGATGATGCAGTCAACATGGGACTGCATTACATGCTGCAACACCTTGACTCACCAGGGTCATATGCAAGGGTTCTGTTTGTGGACTTCAGCTCCACGTTCAACACCATCATCCCGGAGATACTCCAACCCAAACTCTCCCAGCTCACTGTGCCAGCCTCCACCTGTCAGTGGATCACAAACTTCCTGACTGACAGGACGCAGCAGGTGAGGCTGGGAAAAATCACATCCAGCACCCAGACTATCAACACTGGCGCCCCCCAGGGATGTGTGCTCTCCCCACTGCTCTTCTCCCTCTACACCAACGACTGCACCTCAGAGGACCCAACGGTCAAGCTCCTGAAGTTCGCAGACGACACAACGATCATCGGCCTCATCAGGGACGGTGATGAGTCTGCGTACAGGCGGGAGGTTGGACAGCTGGTCCTCTGGTGTGGTCTGAACAACCTGGAGCTAAACAAGCTCAAAACTGTGGCGATGACAGTGGACTTCAGGAGGAGCCCCCCAACACTGCCCCCCCTCACCATACACAACAACACTGTATCCGCTGTGGAGACCTTCAGGTTTCTGGGATCCACAATCTCCCGGGACCTGAAGTGGGCTCCCAACATCGACACCATCCGGAAAAAGGCACAGCAGAGGTTGTACTTCCTGCGCCAGCTCAGGAAGTTCAACCTACCTCAGGAGCTGCTGATCCTGTTCTACTCAGCCATCATCCAGTCTGTTCTCTGCTCCTCTATCACTGTGTGGTTTGGATCGGCCACCAAACAGGACAGAAACAGACTACAACGGATTGTCAGGTCTGCAGAGAGGATCATTGGTTCCAGCCTGCCCTCCATCCTGGACTTGTTCACCTCCAGAGTCAGGAAACGGGCAAGAAAGATCACTGCAGACCCTTCACACCCTGGACACAAGCTGTTCCAACTCCTCCCCTCTGGTAGGCGCTACAGGGCTCTGTACGCCAAAACCACCAGACACAGGAACAGCTTCTTTCCACTGGCCGTCACTCTCATGAACAATAAATAAGTCATATTGCACTACCTGTTTGCACCATTGTATTTTATAGATATACATACACACTTTTGTTTGGGATATATTTATACTTATATTGTATATAGCTGTTAAATGTCCTTGTTTTTCCTATATTTCTCTTGTTTATTGTATATATTTCATATGTGTGTATGTACGATGAGAGTAATGTGTAACCGGAGTCAAATTCCATGTATGCGCACGCATACATGGCCAATAAAGCTGATTCTGATTCTGATTCTGTGTTCTAGGAAGCACAAATTGCCAAAGATGTTTGTTCGTGATATATCTCTATGGCCTAGTTCCAGACCTTGTGGACCAATAGCTTACTTAATTTGATACAAGTGAGTGAGTATGTACTTCCGTTTAGAGGACGTCTGAGTAGGCGGTCCTTAATGTGGACACATTCATGTACACACTGCCATATGCCTAGACCACCACCAAATGTGGTCTGAGCAATTGGATTTCAATGTACCCTCAGTGCGCCTTTCGTGCATTCACACCTGTACGTAGAGCTGTCCACCTGTGACCGGATCACCCAAGTTTCATGTTAATGTAGGTGTGAACAGGGCCTTAGAGCAGCAAGTTTACTTGATGTGAGTAATTGATTAGGAGTAAATTGGGTTAGAAAACATATTCAGGCACTTTTTAATGCAATATTTCAGTAATCCAAATGGCAGGCCTTTTGCACAACGAGAATTTGAAGTGAATCCACTGGTAGTTGAACGGTGACCTTGAGGGGATTCATTTTTCTTCCAGGTTATATATTTTGGATGTGAACTTTTCACATACACTGCTCTGGCTGAGAAGGAGGCTAAGGGCCAAATGAGAAGGCTTTCTAATATCCACCTGGGCCAAAGGAAACAAGTCCTCCACCCCCCTGCCTACTCTTCTGTAAGCCTCGGGCTGGGTTTGAGAAGTCCAGTGTTTGGAATGAGAAACCTGACTCCAGAAGGGACCCTGATGCTGCTGCAGGGCTCAGCTGCCTGATAAAGACCGGAGGGGCTGAACTGATTGATCAGCACTGAAGCCTAAACCGACCACCACCAATGAGGGTGGAGAGACTGAACCGTAACTCCTCACCTCTGACCCCTGAATCTACAGGTCAAGCCCAGGGTCAGGCTGTTATGTAAGAGGCTTGCCTGGTTACCTTGTTTCTGAGAGAAAGACTGAGACAAACCGATCAGGGATAAAACTCTTGCGTTGTCACTTAGACTTGCTTGCAGGAATGTGCTACTCATACCTCCAGGGTATGAGCTGCACACAGTGGAGAGTTTTACCAAATATAGTTTCCCCAAATATTTGCAGTAAAAAGCAATTAAATGGAATACATTTGCAGAAACCCGAACCTCTACAAATAATTACGGACTGAGTACAGGGGATCTAGTTTTCTTGGAGAGCGCTGGTTTTCTTCGCAGGGTCATGCCGGCGGAGAGGACGGACATCAGGCCGGGAGGTAACGTGTATTTATTCAGGTATTAAACGACCTCAGCACTCGATTCTGTGTAATAACAAACACTCCGCAGGTGCATGTGGGCCAAGGGAAACTCTCTACACAACAATAAAACAGCCAGTGATCTGAAACCCCCAGGATACCTCTAAGACAAATTGTACCAACACACATTTATTATTATCACACCAAAAGAATGGATTGTAAGAGCAGCAAAACTACTTTACTTCTCACTTGATTTATTCCCTTAGGAAACAATGTAAACATGAGTTTATGGTCTCAATCTCTAGTTTCAAGTCTTCTTCAATACAGCATGATGTTCATTTGGTAAATTATGGTCCATTTAGAGTCAAATAGACCATAAAGCAGGGTATGCTTTAGGGCGGGGCTACCTTGTGATTGACAGTTCATTACCAGAGCTGTATGTGTTGTCTCTACGTCTCTCCTCAGCAGTCCAAATAAAGTAACTTCCATTCACTGGTTGCAAAAAGCCGAGATGGCAACGGCCGTAATCCAAAACAGCAAATTTTAAAACGTGACTTCTTACATATGCTCTATGATTAAAACCAATGTAATGTACTGCAACTAATATTTCGAAAAATGGTACAGGCGCTGTCCCTCATGTATAAACAACCAAATGTCATATTTCCATAATGTTTTCTACATTGTTTTCCACTGATAAGAGTTGTGATTGGAGCTCTACATCCTATTGATGTGCCCTCTTGGTTTAATACTACTGAAAAATTAGCACCACCAACTGTTTATCTAAATGCACCAAACTCTGAATAATATAATAATAATTCATATTTATTTTGCCGGTTTTATGGGAAATGGATTACAACTTGTAACCAATTGTGATGGAAACCTGACAACTGTGACAAAGTGCATGTTTGTATGCATAAAGTGGTCATGACGTTCCTTTGTTAAACGGCTATTAGCTTCCAGGTGGATGTGATCATGTCCCTGTCTTAGTTTGATCCGATTGTGTGTTTGTGTATGTGTGCGCACTTTCAGGTCTTTTCAGGTCTTTTCAGGTGGAGGAGGAATGCAGGCCGGTGGGGACGTGTCTCAGGTGCCAATACACACTGAGTGCTGTACATCACAGTGCGCCAACCACACGCTATCCACACGCAACCACAAGCACACACATCCAGCCTCCAAGGAGCTTGCATGTGCACAAAACAGACTAACACGCGACCTCAATGTCTGTTACTTAACCCACAAAAACAGACTCACACACAAACAGTAACTCATCCTTCCTCCAGCGTGCACCTTCTAATCAAACATCTGGAAAGGGTTAAAAAAAGAAAATATTCCTCCTCTCTCTCTCTCTCTCTCTCTCTCTCTTTCTCACCCATTTGTCGGCACGAGAGCCCAGTGATGAACCGCCTCCTCGGGTTGGCGTGTCTGTCATCGTGAGAGGCTGAACCGGCTCGTCTGTCAGCGCAGATGAAAGGGCATTTATCGGACTGGTGGGTTTTAAACATGCCCTACATAGTTTATATTGAAATGATTATGATAGACAGGCACAACGGGGCACATCCCCTTTAAGGCTTTAGAGCAAGGTTGACACAGACAGGGAGAGAGTTAGAGAGAGCTGTCTGTCTCTATCAAGCAATTCAGTGGCACGTTAGACGAGACCACCTCACAGTGTGGCATTTATCTTGCCGCTAACTACTATGTTCGGTAAACTACTAAATGCCAGCAATTATACTTCATACTGTGTCCTACAATACGCTGCTAACACGACTGGGATTACATGTGCTATCGGAGTCGACGTGCCCACACACACATACACACACACACATATGGCTTCAGCAGGAGATATTGATTCACTAACTCTCAGAGAGCCACTGCAACCTCTGTGTGCTGTTGCCAAGGTTACAGGAAGCCCCCTGTCATACAGGAGCATTTACGAAATGCTCTTCAGGCACCGTCAATAAAAAAGCACAGTCACCTTAAAGCAAGAGTTTGAATGCATTGGCAGCTTCCTCCAGGTTCAAAGACAGTTTAAGAATGGGTAACGTGCCTTCTGTCAATTGCATGATGGGATAGGCTCCAACCTGGCAAGGAGCAGTTTTAAAAGTGTATAGATGGGAGCATCCTGGTGGCCAAGGGGTTTAAGAAGCTGACCAGGTCACTGCAACAACCCTTGTTAAAGTCCAAACGGGGAGATTTTGTTGCATGTCTTGCACCATCGTCTGTCTGCCTCTTTACTGATGACTATCAGATAAATCCTTAAATCTGGGTTGTATTAAAAGATCAGACGGCCCAAACTACAAGAAACACTCACTTACCTCTAGTGATCTAGCCATGGAGATAGTATTTCAGATTTCTGCCTCTGTTCCAACAGTGAACTGCAAAATTACACATAAAAGTTCAAAAGAATCTATGTCCCTGTCCCGCTGGATAATCCACAGCATGGGTTGTCAACAATTTTCTTAACAACTCACAAGTGACTTTTGGTGTCACACTTGACATGAACGGCTGTCTCCTGGGTGAAAGTCCTGTGTTTGTTTGACCCTACCATCCACCTCAACCTATAGGCGGACTTTGATTAGAAACGTATTTGCAATATGTCAAAAACAAGCGTGAACCTTTAAAACTTAATTGACAATTCAGGCTAGTTGTATGAGAACACCCTACAGACCAGGCCAGGGGGGGGGTAATTGTTTTTCCCAAGGAGCCACATGAGAGACAGGGACTGTTGTGGAGGGCCGGACCAATAGACTGAACTGGATCCTGCTCTATATTATTCCACCTCTTTATAGAAAGTAAATTGTATGGTTTTGATAAGCCGTGAGTGGTAAGAGTAAATATTATGATCAGTGGTGGAATGTAACTAAGTCTATTTACTTAAGTACTGTACAAATTCAATGTACTTTACTTGGGTATTTTCCATTTCATTCAACTGTACTTCCACTCCACTCCATTTGTCTGGCAGCTTTAGTTACTAGTTACTTTGCACAATATCATTTTTCAAACCTTTCCTAACTACCCAAACTGAACAAGAGAGTTAAAATGAGCTCGACCTAAAACATCTGCAGCAGGGATAATGATCCAAACAAATATACATTTGTAATATCCATATATAATAGTAAAACACTGACAGGGATCATGTTTCTGATAAATTAGTTTGTTTTCCAATGTCCTCATTTTCTGTTTTTCAGTTCAGAGAACTGTTGCTTTTGCAGCTTAGCTAGCAAAGCCTCAGATGTTCGTGTCCACTCTGCATCACCAACCTGCATCCCAGGTATCCAAAATGACCTGGCCCAAACTCGGCATGCCGGAAGAAACACGTCGAGCAGACTCGGCTGAGACTCGGGATGAATTACACGCCAGAATCGAGCCAAAAAAACACGGGCCCGATTCCGGCTGCCGACACTGCCATTATTGGGATTACCTTTAGTAAGATTACCTTTAGTAAAGGTCATTAGGTACCCGTTAGAGTATTGAGACCCTTTGCCAAGGTGGTGGCTTGATCCTCATCCGAATTTCGTTGAGTCTCAAGGTTTGTTTGTTGTATTAACGCAATGCGTGAGACTGGACGGTGAACTAGGAGGAGAATATGTATTGATGTAGGCTTTGATGATGTTGCCATTCTCTCCATAGGCTGGTCTTGAATGCGTTAACCGAGGAGGCGCTGACTGTTTCTTGACTCAAGCTGTTCAATAGTGGTGTTGTTCTGCTTGCAAAGAAAGGTTTCCGTGGACCAGACTGGTGCTGTACCTGTAGTTTCAGGTCGTGGCCTCTCGTGGTGGTGCTAAGGGATTTCTTGAACATACTGTTGCCACATACATTACAATGTCTGTCGGACTGTACGCTGTCGATTCCTTTCAATATCGTAAATGTTTGAACCATGTCGGCTCGTTGGCATCGAAATTCTAGTGTTGGCAAGTGGAGGCTGGCGAGTCTTTCTGGGTATGAGAGGTCGGAGAGGCCATGAACTGGTCTTGTGGCGCGATTGCAGTGACGCTGCTGCTCGCACACATCCACGAACGTACTAACGTACGTAAATTGAGATAAAAGACAGCAGCAGTCGCCTTCAAAATAAAAGCAATGCAGCTGTACTCCGTGCATGATGTACAATTATTTACGTTTTATTCCTAATTTCCCATTGACGTCTCGCGGGCCGGTCGGCGACAGCCAACGGGCGGGATATGGCCAGCGGGCCGTACAATGCCCAGGTCTGGACCAAGCTGTTCTTAGGGACTATTTGTTCAGTAGAAACTGATTCCAAGAAAAACTGTTCATAGTCTGTTGATTACTCTGAGCAATGGCGACATTGGTTTTGGAAAGACAATTTGCGGTTTAAAGGAATTTTTCAATGTTATGAGGACAGAAATCATCATTCCATCCACCTCCCTATCTCCAGAGACAGATATCTCAAAACCTGGACTAATAAGACCAAAACTTCAACATTAAAGGTAGGACAGAATATGCATCTTTGGTAATTTGGGCGAACCTTTAATTGAAGTGAATGGGAGACATTTTACCAAACAAAAGTAAAAGTTCACATCCTGACAATCCTTTCAGCCTTGAAGTTGATGTGGTTGCCTCTTGTACATTCTACCTCAGCTCCAGAATATTTAGTTCCCTATAGTAATTTTAAAAGATTTTGATTTTCCCCTCAGAGATCTGATGTCACTCGATATTGTTCTCCCACATCCTATAAGTCCTGCACATCATGGTCTGGGTCTAGCTGAGGTACAAACAGCAGCATCGAGCACACCCAATGTGTGTGTATGCAGAAGTGTGTGTCTTCATGCCCGGTGCCCAGGTGATAGATACTGATCGATGTGCGCCGCCTCCTCTGTCTCTCAACTCCCCTTAGCACTGATTCCCGCTCTGGGATTTGTGAAGCCCGGGGGGCTGATCAACAACCAAATTATGTGGGCGGGGCACAGCTGGACTGCACTACTATCCATCTTCTCCACTCAACTCTTGGCCGAACACAAGAGGGGAAACTTTTCATTTTTCCACCACTGTAAATGCCAGGTCCTGTCAGGACCACAAATCACAGCAGGGAGACAGAGTGGAAGTGTTTGCACAAGCTGCTGGGTTTGAACTTGACATCAGAGCGGCGGACGGGATGTTCTACCAGCATGCAACTGCAGTGTTACATGTCTGTCAGCAGACGATACTGCTGGAGGGGCTTCTAGAGCCCAACAGCTGGCCTCATGAATGTGGCTTTTCATGCTCAATATGTTCTGTCGCCCCATGAAAACACAATCAACTGTTTCAGCAAAGTGCTCAAAACAACATTTGTTTACGTGGCAAAGCCCTCTATTGACCTCAAGTCTGGTGACATCGGGTCTGATGGATGAGTCAACAAAACATCACACTTTAGAGGTATAATGTGTAACTTTTATGAAGCATATTATCGAAATACGACTGGACCTTTGCTATATATGTTGTTGAGTTGTGTGCTTACATTATCCCAAATGTTTACCACAGACACAGAGACATTTTAATCAAGCTAATGGTGCTTTTCATTTGGTCGCCTGTCAGTACCATCATATCCTTTTTATGCAGCGTCGGCGTTGGTTATCACGGCTGCATCCGCCGAACAACGTCGGAGAAACACTGATTTTGAACGAAACACTGATTTTTCAAACAGCTGTAATCAGGGTTTTTACCGGTTTAGAGGAAACCTCTGTGGTAAAAACCTCCAGAGCGATGAAAACTGAGATATTCTTAACGGGGAGCAGCTGACTGCAGTGACAACAACAGCTCCCATGATCTAATGCTGCTTCGTCAGGTCACCAAACTCCCTCTTTTGTTATTGTTTTGATTGAGAGACCTCTAGCGGCTGAAAATGACATGCGTTAAGCGCGGGAGACCGCTGATGATATGCTGTTTCCAACTGAAAGTCAACGTTGGTTTCTTTTAACATCGGTTATGTTTGTAACCATGAGGATAAAGCTCCTCTAAGCTTAACTAAAAACTTACTCTAACCTATACCATGACCTAAACCTAAACTTAACGGGCCTAAACTTCACCAAACCTTAACCAAAGTGTTGTCATATCATTAAATTATTTTTCTTGTTTCCCAAATGAACTGACAAACATGAATATGTTCATCTAATGGTTGCTTTCTAACAGGGTAGTTATGATAAGCATGTTGCATTCTTGTGTTTAGTGTGTCAAATTAGGAACTGACTGGTTTGTCCTGCATGTCCTCTAGTTGAGTACATTTGCCGGACTGCAGCTGGATGGTGCTGTCTGTGTGAGTATGTCATGGGTGGAGGAGAGAGAGAGAGAGAGTGAGACAGTGGGCAGCGTGGGCCTCACTGTTCAAACATCTCAAAGTTTGCCGACGCGTCGTCTGCCTGCCAGGCCTGAGACAGCTCCGGCTCCAGGATTTCACACACCTACATGTCACATTCTCAAAACGGCCTGACACTCAGTCTGCACTGGCTATCATCTTAGGTCTTGGATATCGTAATGTAGCAAAAGTGTCTTTTCCTGGTTCTAGCTGTTCTTTACCCACGTCATTATATTGATATTACTGATTAGTTATCAAAAATGTCATTGTCAAAATATTTTGTGAAAGCACCAATACAGCAACCCTACAGTATCATCATCGATATTGAGAAGCTTGCTGCAAAAATGCAGTCAAAAGTTTATATGAAGCTAATATGAGATTTTAGCAGTTATGGGTATCATCCAAAGTTAAAGTCTTTTTAGTATACAATTTCCACTCTAACACCTGAACAGTGTTTCCTTGCTGAGCTATGGAGGAAAGATAACACGAAGAGCAAACATTGTTCTAGAATTGTGCAATCTAGACTGGCTTGTATGTCTGCAGGGAACAACTGTGTCCAGTCCTGATGAGAATAAGACCACTGTTTGAACCCACAGGTCAGCCTCACTCAGCGAGGCTGTTTGGAAAGACGAAACACTAGAATAAGATGGTAGGGATGTTTAGGCACACACTGCAGCAGCCTTCTCTTTGGACCACTGTCATTGACGTCAGTGGCAGGCTGGCAGAAGAGGAAAAAATGCTCGGAGGCAATGTCAACAACAACAAGCGGCGGCAGTGACCGCGACCGGAGCTCTGTGCGGTTGGAAGTGAAGCAGATGGCGGGGGTCTGGTTTGGCTCTGGATCACTCAGATACCAATCATAGCAGGTGGACCTGGTTACCTCTGCATACACAAAGTGCTTAGTGACGCATACCTACGAATCCCACTGCATTTCTTGGCAAGACCCGCTTTGCATAGCTGGTTGAGACAGTTGGTTGAGGTTAGACATTGACCTGGATCAGAATAGCTCAATTGTCAGGGTATAGGACTTGAACAAATCAGGTTATTGGTACCTTATATGAGCACGGACGCCTGGCCAATCCTAGCGCTTGAATGCTATGTAGGGCGGGTCTTGCTAAAATCTGACCCAATACCATAAAAGGTCATGGCCTTTTTTTCTTGACGCTCAGCACAAAAACAATGTAAATAGAAGGTCATTTAGCATTGTTTTTTTTTTTTCCCCAAAGTGTTTGAGACATTTTTCCCAAAACCTTACGCTGGGTTTCTTTTTACCTAAACCTAACTGTAGCTTTGCTGTAGCTTTTAGCTTTGTCGTCCCGAAAAAGAAGTCGTGCCGAGCGACACAAAGAGATTGCATTTTGTGACTATTTCACGAACTGCCGTGAGACTGTGTTGGTAAAGCCGTGGGACTCTTTGCCCACACAGCATGATTGCACACGCGTGCATGTTCCCACACGTTCGTGTATCTACTGACCTTTGCAGGTTTTGCCATCAGGCTGCAGAGTGAATCCCACGGGGCAGCTGCAGCGCACCCCTGTGGCCGTGTCTTTACACGTCCTGTCACAGCCACCGTTGTTCACGGCGCAGGTCTCTGGAGGATGGCAGGACAGAGTTGGAGAGAGGGACAGAGGAGAAGGGGGTGTTAACATGTGACCCCCGCTTCGGAAGCAGCATGAAAAAGAAACGGGAGGGTGATGTGGGTTGAGACAAAGCTTCATGCGGTTGAAAAATACACAAACAGCAAAACAGTAGGATGTAATGTATTCTCATGTAGCTTTGTCAACACACAGATGACGAAATTACATCACAACACAGTTGTCATGAGTAGAGGCATTTTTTTTATACAGAGACGAATACAGTGTTCATACACACAGAAAGTCACAATCAAGATGTGTTTATCATTGGCAGCTGTGCGTCATTACAAGAACACAAAAACACTATGCTGAAAAAGGTGGATGAAGAAGTCTTTGGCTTAAAGGTTGGTCCTGTATCCAAGTAAAAAGAAAGGGTTAATGTAAGTAGACAGAAAAATAAAAGTTAGTGCAAGGTAGAGTGATGTAAGTCTAGAAGACACTCAGCAGAACTCCGTGTTTATATTTTACTCAAGAAAAAATGTTGGTGTGCGTGGTGCAGATAAAAGGTTTGCTGGGACTTGTGAATATCGCCCGAGCTGATCCCAAAACAAACACCAGCTCATGTTAACTCTAGCTCACCTGGCCAGCCGCTGTTGCTTTAGCAAAGCTCAGCACACACTTTCCCGATGGGGTCTGAGAAGTGCTGAGAAGGCTGAAATATGATGTTGACTCGTGTTTGTTGAAAGGGATTCAATAATACTACACCTAATAAGGACGTTTCAGCTGGTAGCTGTTTGTCTTTTGGTGGGTCTGACTTCAGTTATTCCAGAGGAAGTTCTAGATGTTTTTCTTTTACCCAAATGGTTCAATTTAAATAACATCAAAAAAAGGTTCTTTGTTTTCTACAAAGTTGACATTTGGAATTCAAAGGCTTTTCCTGGACAACACCAACAAGTGAATCGTGGATGTGCCCCTCCTTTTTGGCAGTTTTTCCCCATTTAATTAAAACGCCAGGAGATTGTGTGCCTAAGAGAAGTGAAGAGGGAAATAGGAAAAGCCCTTTCAGGCTGGCAAACACATCCACGTCCAGAGGTCAATGCATTAGCATAATGGCCTTTCAGAACGCAGTCACAAACTGCATCGGAGCCAAGATGGCGGTGGCATTCTATGGAGAAACAGGAAGGTGTTTGTGGATATGTTTGTGTGTCTTTGCGCGGCTCCAAACAACATCAATCTCACGGTTTCGTCACTTTAATCTCTGCTTTCTGGACGGCATTTGTTCCTCGCTGTGCTTATCCGTCAAAGCTCTGTGTTCAACATTTGCAATCCTTTTCATGTCTAGTCCTCTCTCTCTGGAGGAGAAGTTCTGAGGCTATTTCAAACTCTGTCTTGAACGGAGAAGTGTTTTAGAAAGAGGCAGGACAGAAGTGAGACAGAAGACCCCTGTCCCCTTTCCACTCTCGAGGTCGGGTCTTTGTCAACTGTGTGGGAATGCGTATTGTTACGTTAACGTGAGGTTAAGGTCTACGTGCCTCCACAGGTGTATACAGTCAATAAGACTTTTTGTGTGTGTGTAAAGCTACAAGTGCATGTGAATGGACTTGAGGTGTGCAGAGGTGGTGTTTATGGGTCAGAGTGATTTATACTGAGTACAGTTGGCCCTATCATTAGGTGAGGCCGGGTAAGCACAGTCCTGCTCAGAGCACCCCCCTACAGGCCACGCCCCAGCCCAGCCCCGGGCCAGAACAAGCATGGGAACACAGACGCACCGCCGGGCCTGATTGATGTGCTGGACGAGCCCCTCGTAACCCCCTCAGCCCCCTCTCCAAGCCTCTCCACCTTCCATTTAACCCTGCATATTTCTATCTTTGCCTGGTTTTTGTGTGAGTGTGTGTGTGTGCAGCCGCACATGCTTCTGCAGTGAACTTCTCTATCATTAGGAGTCACCAATGATGGATTCTGATCACATTGTTTTGGCCTGTTAGTTTATTGTTTAATCATTCTTTGGTGTTTATTTGGGAAACGTTTTATCTTTTTTAAAGGAGAAGATCAAATCAAACACCACACTTGCAAAAGTTGGCGTATTTTCTACTGAGACTGTTGACACTATGAAGAAATGAGCTGCTGATTATGTGCCAGAGTAATAAAGCAGTAATACCGAGTGTGTGTCATGGTTAAAAGGTTCTCTTTCTATTCAAAATAAACGCATTATTGTATATTATAAAATGAATGTGTTTTTGCTTCAGCATGATGTCTGGAGTCAGTTGTGGCAAAGATTAAAGGAATAGGTCAACCTTTTGCAGCATCTCAAAAGTCCACAAATTAACACTATTTTTTAGACTGCGTTGGTTGACTAGCAACCTTCAAACTTCAACTTTATTTTATCGTGTCATACATACATGAGATTTGACCTCAGTATGTAGGAGCAGTGGGCTGCTGTGAATTGCCCAGGGAGCACCTTGTCGAGATTAGTGTCTCCCTGATGGACACTTTGACATGCGGAGAGGAGGCGCTTGAGACCTAACCACCAACCTCAGGATTAATAAATCCTCTTGAGCTCGGGCCCTATTTGTAGGCCTCTGCTCGAAAATGACATACCCATACTAAAGTGACCACAGTTCTGTAACTACAAGGTCTATTTCAATAATTTTTGATGCTATAATCAGATCACAACACTTGTGAGGTTGTTCAGTGGGTAATATTGTGTATATGTTGCTGGTTAATATAGTAAATGAAGACATTACACAGCTCAAATTGAAAATATTCAGGTTCGCCTGAAGAAAAAGCACTTTCATTGATATTATGTTTTTGAAATAATGCAGCTGGCTCCCTAAAACTCTCCCAAATCATAGCACAACCTATGTATGTATGATCAGTAGTCGTAGAATAACGTTTGGCTGGGATAAAGTGAAGAATAAGAGGCTTTAGTACAGAGAGGTCACGCAAGGTCATCATTTTCGAACCAGCTGTTGCAGCTCTTACATTGTACTTTTATATACTATATAACTATATATTTCACTTTTTTTATCACTCATATTATTCAATACATCCAAATACAGCTGTTAGGAATCATTTTGAGATTCCTAACATCATCAGAGCCTGTTTCTGGCTGTCATCTATAGGATTTTCTCAGTTCCTGTGTGTGTATGGGGCTGTAGCTCAGCCTATCATCGGTCGATTTCAGCCAATGAGCCCGCCTTCGACGCGTCACAGTCTCAGGAAGGCGTGTGTCGAATTTGGTGTTGATTGACAGAAGTTTCAGCCAGTAAAGTTGCAAGAAGTGCCGCGTCTCCCCGAGCGTAAATTTCCGCTCGCCGGAAGTCTGACCGCACGCCCATGCTGGATTGACCGCTCTTATTCTGGAAACAGCTCGGAAGTAAACAGGATGCAGTTGGCAACAATGATTCCAGCTTTGAACCGGATAATCTGCGACGTTATTCTACTAATTTTTCATAAAACGGGTCCAAAAACCCACGATTTTTTTCGGCAGAGGGCAGTGCCATGGTACCATTGTCCACTCACAGCTTTGTACTGCTTCCACGGAGAGAAAAACCAAAGGTGTTTATGCGTTTGGCAACGAGTGCTAATGCTAAAAAATGCATTGCAATGCTTGGTAGCCGCTAGCATCGTGGTGCAAATATTGATTTGCCATACACATAACAGCGATTTATGCCCAGGATTTCATGCTTTTATGACACATTTTATAGATGCTTATATTAGTAGTCTATAGTTGTGTTTGGAGTGTGTAAAAAGTGACTTATATGATAGTGTTGCCCACACGTTGCTGTTTAATCGGTAAAACAAGTGTACGAATCCACAATACTGACGAACAATAAGGCTATTTTTTCGAACAATATTTTCAGGGGTGCTGAGCCCGAGAGCCCCCAAATTCGGGGGCGTCGTGTGCAAGAGGTTTTAAAGGAGGACCCGCTCTACCCACAAAGAGCTGCTGCACTAAGCACCTCGCTTCACATTCTGTATAGTCACTGTACATGGCCAAAACATCTTCTGCAAAGCTACAATTTGTCATTTCTACAGTTTGGATTTTTGTACAAATAAAACAAGCAGAATGATATGAAAGATCACAAGAAAGTCTTTATGCTTTATGCTAAGCTAACTGCCCCCTGGATGTAGCTTCATATTTACAGACATGTGACTGGTATCGATCTTCTCGTCTACAGTAACTCTTAGCAAGAAAGCAAAGTGGATTTCCTAAAATGTTAAATCTATTCCTTTAAAGTCGCAGTGAAATGGAAGTTAGAGCGTCTTTATCTTCTGTACTGTGAGTATCCCCCAATGAAACGGTGGGTAGACTTAGAATGTAGCGCAATATGGAGCTACGGAGGACTGAGGCTCGACACAGCTCCCTTGTCGTTTTTATTTGTACTTTTGAATGTTTTGATGTAATTTATTATCACGCTGCAGCGTGCATTTGCTCTGCTCTCTCTGTCGGGCTGAGCCTGTCACACAGAGACACAAACACACACACACACACACAGGCACAAACACACACACACAAAGCGCGGGCAGAGAGGCCGCTGTGGTAAAGTGAACCAGGTGAAGTGAAAGATATTCGAGTTGACAGCAACTACGCTTGTTACTGTATGTGCAATAAAATATTTGAGAGTAAAAAGCCCAAAATGTATTAATACATCTGCGAACCGAATTCAATCGGCTACCACCGTTATGTTTACACAAGCAGAGCATGAACAATCGGCCAAAAGCTGTTTTTTTGTAAACGTCTGAGACAAACCAGAAATGTTATTTATTTAATTTACATTTTCCATTTATTTCCAGCGAGATATTAATGACTTTGCTGTCGTAAACATAACTGTTGCTGCTATATAAACAATATTTAGATACATTTTAGATATAAATTCTAATCCTGTTCTCAATTTATTTGTTTTAAAAAAAAATTCCTAAGCAATTATTTTTTCATGTGTATAATATCAAGATATTGTTTTACAGGAAGAAAAGATGATTGGATTTTTATATAAAATAATACAAAGAAATTAATTTTTTTTTTTTTAATATATTGATAAGTAATATGACCTGGGATGTCTAAAACAGTTAAAAGGGCATTTTGCATTTCACCTCCACTTCAAGTATTCATCTGAAACTGCCCACTGCCCAATTCTGTGCAATTGACATGACATGACTTTTGAGTCAATTCCCAAATTTCATTTAATTCCACTAATTTGTGTTGAGCATAATTGATGAACTATCAAACGGTCGTGAAGTAACAACTAGGCATTTCCATACTCCCTTCTGTATCATGTCACCAGGGTCACACAGGTGGGTTGGCAACTCTGTGGTTAACTTGTGAATTCTGATCGGTGATGAACCCGATCATGTTACATTCATGATTTTTTTAAATGATTTTATTCTAAATTTCATTTGGGATACTTAGATAAAGACCAGTCATCAGGTTCTTTGACTCTAGATGAAATCAATATGAAAAAAGGAAGGGGAACATTTCCGGTTAGGGGATGTTGGAAACATGAAAGCAACTGAACACAACTCTCCTCCTGCAGACAGAACAAGGGCGGCGACTCCATCTGTGGGGATTACAATGTGTCAGCGAGGGGCAGAGGAATGGGAGGGAAGACAGCAAGTATATACATGTCCGTCACACTCCTTGCATTGGAAACACTGACCGCTCTTTCCGTGAGAGGACACACGTTCTATTGATTAAAGCTGGAGAGTGTGAGAGAAAACGATGTGCACTGTGTATACTAAAGCATTGTGCCAAGTAACAGCAACTGCTGCAGTGTTGGGAAAAGGTGAGAGGGGCACGATCATCTGTCAGCGCTCAACGAGATCCCCCCCTTTTGCCCCGTGATGGGCAACTAAATCAGCTGTCAGTCAGCATAGCTCTGGCCTGGAATCACGCTGTATGGATACACCCACACACGCACACACCTCAGCTTAGCTCCATCTGTCGAGAGGTATATTGGGAATCCAGGGCCACAAAAACTGTAGCACCACTGAGTCTCTCTTTTGACACTTTGCTCACATGTGTCCAGCACCTGGCTCCTGATTTTCCTTCAAATTCTACATTATGAAATGTCTCCGGATTGCTTTTCATCAAGTCTTCCCCACACTCCTTCCTCTCCCCTCCCTTTCCCCCCATTCTCACTCCCCCGCTTTCTCTATCCTGTCCTCGGCTCAGCAGCGCCTTTTTAATCAGAGCCTCACTCTGAACTTTTTTGCGCCATGTAATGCCATGGCAGCGGGGGCAGAGACAGGAGCGTGGCATGTCAGAGGAAGCAGACAAACTGATGGTCGTGTCAAATCTAACATGCTGCTGCTGTTCAGGCTGTGCCGGAGCAGCAGCGAGATGCCTTCCACACTCTCAGCATCCACACGTGTCTGTTTGTTCATGTAAACCGGCATGATGGAGGCACATCAGGACTCAAACGTTTAATTCAAACACAGACCATACTGGTCATCACATCGTTAGGGTTAGGGTAAGTATCCAAATACTAGGACATTAATAAGTGTTTAATCTTGTCCGTGAATTCCAAATTCAACCTGAACAAAATTAGTTTTGGCTGACTTTTCATTTTGTTGGAAACTTCCATTGTTTCTATCTGTGCACCTTTCTGAGGTAAACTGAGGGAGTAACCAGCTGGACATTAAACCATTCAGCAATTTGGAGGATGGCCATCTGTATGGCATAGTGTCCTCAGACCCTTTCAAATCTTCGACCATGTCGAAGTCTGAAAACAGTGGTGCTGCCGTGGCTGATCTCGTCGTGGAGGGATTGATTTGAAAGCAAAACCTCCAAATGGATTAAAAACTTGATTCACTGTTGTGAGGTTTTTGTAATGTAATCCCAGTGAGTTGTCCATGACCTACATTAGGGCAGCCCTGGAACACTACAGGATACAGGCGACATGCTGGTACAACAGGAGGTGAAGCAGGGTTTAGGAGAAATCCAATACTCAGTTAAAAGGTCATAGAGGGAGGAGAGAGAAGGACGGACAGATAGATCTGTTAGAATAAAATTCTTCACTCTTCCTCCACACTGGTCAGAACCTGCTGAAGTGAAATGTGTACATAAGAATGGAACATGGTTTAATAGACTACAGAGTCTAGCACATCGTTTTGTACTGGGGCACCGGGAGGGCTTTCCAATGTACCACTGTCTCAGAAAATAAAAGAAAGGTTCAATTTAAAACAGGAGAGGAGGAAGTAAGGCTTCAGAAAAAGCACAACTTTGATCGAAAGACCCATTTAACTTTGTCAGATTGATCAGGTCGTAGGAAAAACATTGATTAATTTATGAAAAGATGGGTTGAAGATCTGAAAGCAAGAAGTGGCAGGGTGCAGTCCCAATCATGGCCTGATCAATGCTTTTTTAAGTAGAACTCCTTCATAGCCACAGGGTTTCTTCCAGCAAAGTTGTTTGGCCCGATGGCAAGTATCTTTTGATGGGGGCCTGGCGCAGACCAGCGGCAGCCTAATGGCAGCTTTGAGGCAGGGCGTGATAGCTTCTGTGATCACAGAATTGCTGAGCTTAGAATTTAAAAAAGCTATGAAACTGATTCCATAGGGCGTGTCAGTTACTGACAGTTACGCTAGATAGCCAAGGTTACTATGTAACGTTAGCTTGTGATAGCGTGACGGTAAAGAACACTGATCTCAGACCTGCTGTTTTCCTACAGTGCAAGGTTTTACAAACAGATGTCACTGGTGAGCTTTCCCACCATTATGTCACAACTGGGTCTCACTCCCAACTCGTCAAATACCGATGGTTGGTCGGTGCCCCTCGGCATTTGACACCGATTCTCAACTGAATCGTCAAACTTCAACTGACGTGAATGTAAACCCACTGTTGTCATTATTAGACGCTCAGAGCAACTGCGTAGTATAAAGAGCGAGATAGTCAACACAGGAAGGGTGGGAGGGGAGTTGGATGGGTCAGACAAACAAAGGATTTTCGGTCAGGAGACCAGCGTTTGTGTCCTGAGTCGTTAGGCATGCTGGTCACGCGAATCGTTAGGCAATCGCTAGTCACGTGACTCATTAGGCAATCGCTAGTCAAGTGAATCGTTAGGCAATCGCTAGTCACATGAATCGTTAGGCAATTGCTAGTCACGTGAATCGTTAGGCAATCGCTAGTCAAGTGAATCGTTAGGCAATCGCTAGTCAAGTGAATCGTTAGGCAATCGCTAGTCAAGTGAATCGTTAGGCAATCGCTAGTCAAGTGAATCTTTAGGCTATCGCTAGTCAAGTGAATCTTTAGGCAATTGCTAGTCAAGTGAATCGTTAGGCAATCGCTAGTCAGGTGAATCTTTAGGCAATCGCTAGTCAGGTGAATCGTTAGGCAATCGCTAGTCACGTGAGTCGTTAGAGACTCCCTAGTCATGTGAATTGTTAGGCAATTGCTAGTCACATGAGTCTTTAGGCACTCGCCAGTCACCAAGCATTATTTGTTGTCGCCAATTGTGGGAGGGAGGGGGGATTACGGAGTAAGGGTGTGTATGTGTGTATATTACTAAGTTTTTTATTATTATCATATATTTTTTATTTTATTTATTTATTTATTTACTATTTGTATGTGTATATATGTATGTGTGCATATGCATATATATATATATATATATATATATATATATATATATATATACAGTATATATATATCAGTCGTGGGCCGTCAGGGCCTGCAAGGCCTTCTCTGCTGGCCTAAACAGAATCACAAAGCTATATCTATTTTATAATTTAATAATTTTTCTTAAATACACTACATGTATTATAATTTATAAAATTATTTTTCCCATTATCTTATTTTCTCATTGCACAGATACTGTCTTCCTCAGTTGCTCTGCTTCCAGTGCAGCTTGTTTTAAGTAGAGCTTTTATCCAATCAGAGTTCACCTCTGTGTCTCTAGGTAAGAAGAGAGGCCAGAGGCCTGCACACTCTCACCTGCAGCCAGTGCAGATTAAAGTGAATGGGCACGATATTGTTGATTGTCATAGTGTTCAACAATCAGATCTTTAGTTTGACATGTTGGGCGTATTCTTTGACTATCAGAGCCTGCGCGCCGGCCTATAATGACGTCAGCATTACATGCCGCTCAGTGTCCGTGTGTAGCTTTGCCGCGAGGTGCAGAGTGTGCTGTGATTGGTCAGTGGGCGAGCACGTGACTATCGTGAAACGAAACTTAACAGCCAACAGAGGCTGATGGGTAGTGAATCACATCACGTGATGCAGCTCAGCCAATCAAATATGGGCATTCTGACTGAGTGAGATGCACCATCAGACAGGAGACTGAGACGAGGAAAGACATTGCAGAGCAGTACGTTCAACGCTCACGTTGTGAAAGTAAAATCCTATGATAATCTCTTTGGGTCGCAGGTTGTCATTAAGGAATGATGGTGGATCCCACGGCCAGACCAGTTGAGAACATTATATTTACCTGAATTTAGGCTTTTGCATTTTCTAAATGCTCTAGCATTATTCAAACGACTCGTACCGAACGGTTTAATACGAAGATGTACATAGTTACAGCATTAAAAATGAATAATAGCTGTGGCGCCATCATGTGGTTATAAGGTGGTATTTCAGCTGCAGGACAGCAGTGAAGGCCCAGGTATAAAATGCACGGCCCGCCACTGATATATATGTATGCATGTATATGTATATATACTGTATGTTTGTATGTATATATATATATGTGTATGTGTGCGTGTATTCATAGTAACTTATGGTTGATTTTTAATGCCTATCTTGAAAATCAAGAAACATTTGATCACAAAAAAAGAAGACTCACTAAGTAGAGAGGTCTCGCTTTACTGCCCCTTTTGAGTATTATGGTTTTGAGAATAGTCTACCAAGTGCAGTGCAAAACGTTTATGGTGTAGTTCTGTAATCATGGGGCAAGTTGGGGCCGCAACCTTTCAGGGGTTTTGCTTTGGTGCAAGTTATTCTGTTCTTGCACCATGGGTAATGATAAGTGAGGGGAATGGAGCACAAAACATTTGGAGTAAGGTGCAACTGGGAGTGTAAATGTTAGTCATAAGAAAACCCTAGAGCCATCCAGAGATTTGGTAGGTAGAGTTAGGGAGGACCAGTTTATTAAAGGAAAAAAGTGACCTCTTTTGTTCTGTTTTCATCACTTTAGATACAGTTACAACAAAACTGACTGTGGGAAACACAGTGGGCATCAAAGATTTAAAAGAAAAAAAAATTAACAAAATAAAGACAGAGAGACGAGGAAGAACGGAGAGGAGTGGAGTCGGGGATACAAGCACAAGCGCCATGGCAACACATAGAAAGAGGAAGAAAAGAGTTACCCATAAGTAGCCGCCGTTTCACCCGCTTGTCCACATCAGCTACTGACGTGGCATTGAACTCAGAGCTCTCAATTGCAGCCTCATCTTTCTCTAAAACACAAGTGACAAGGGGACAAACAGTGAGCAGCAGGTTAATGAGAAGCCCAAATGACCAGACCTTCAGCCCCCCTTGGTGTTTGAGCAAAAAAAAAAAAAAAAAGCCAAGAAGCAAAGAAGCGATGAAGAAGCGCCAAAATCCCTGTTAGCATGTTAATCCCCAAACAAATGATAAATCCCCCAGAGCAAACAGAAGAACAAAACAAAATGGATAAAATGATCAGTGTGTAGCTTACAAAATGAAGCGGTAGGTAGGCAAGTAGGTAGGGAGGGAGGAGAGGAGGTTCAGGGCTTACATATGAAGAAAGTCAACAAAAACAAGGATGGTTAGAGGTGTGGGGTTTGGGGGATGGAATGGGTTGGGGTGAACGTTAAGGGGAATTTTAACTCTGATGTTGACGTTGCTGTTCTCGCCGATGGAGTGTCTGTCTTCCATATCAAACAGCCACACTTTGTCAGCAATGATTCCCTTGCGTTAGGATGGAGGAGGAAGACGAGAAAGAGAGGGTGGGAGGATGCATGTCCAACATTTCCAAGACAAGCTGCCTTGAATGTGGGAACAAAGACGGAAGCAAAGGAAAAGGGGGGTGACAGTGACAACAGGAAAGAGGAGAAAGGGTGGTACATGGGGAGGAGGACGAGAGGTCAAACGAGGGCAGAAAGATGACGAGATGATCGAGAGGGAATGATGGACAGAGTAGGGAGTAAGAGAGAGAGAGAGAGAGAATGCAAGCGAGAGAAGAATGAGGAAAGACCGGATCAGTCCCATCATGGCCCACAATGGGAGAGGTATGTGAGGGAAACAGGGGTGCAGACACTGAGAAATGGGGTTTGAAGGGGGAGTGTAGGGAGGGCATGCAAAGAAACAAAAACAAAAAACAAGCAGGAGGAGGTAGTCTGGGGGCAGCGCTGGTTGCCTGTTTGTCTATGGAACACATCACAACTGGCTTTGACAGTCAACGCTGGAAAAACCACATTCCCAAAGCGGTGGTGGTGTGGGGGGGGTTGGCCTTGGCGAAGGAGGTAGGATCGCTCTTGAGATTGCATGCATGTGGTGCGGCATAGGGATGGTGGGTTTTGGCGATGGCGGGGATGGAGGCGGCCTTTCATTGGGGCCTGAGTCATTAGGGCCTGAATGAGCATCTCTTTGTGAATGGACGCCACTTGCCGCTATAGGACTGGGCTTTGATGTATACACACGGTCCTATGATTTGTGATGGGGGGAGGGAGGGAGGGAGGGGGGTTAAAGGGGTAATTAATGTCCCATCCCCGGGCCTGGCCCACTACCGTTTTCTCTGTCTCCTCTCAGGCGCTTGATGGATAAAGTGGAGCAGTCTCTGAAGTACACTCCGGGAATGAAAGGAGGCTTTCTGGTGCTCAGCTAACGGGTGAAATGTGGCTGTGTGAATGTGTGTGTGTGTGTGTGTGTGTTAAATCAAGAGCGTCTGCTTTCTTCAGTGTGTGAAAAAATGGAGATGAAATGTCTGTGCGTGTATGTGTGTGCGTGTGTGTGTGTGTGTGTGTGTGTGTGTGTGTGTGTGTGTGTGTGTGAGGGGTGGATGTGTAAGACAGGTTGAGAAGAGAGGAGTCTACAGGGCTAAGCAGTGGTTCAGAGGCCCACAGAGAGAGGGGGGAGGGGGGGTTTAGAGAGCCGGACCTACACAGGACGAGGAAGGGGGGACGAGTTAAATCACTCTACACTACTAAAGCTAGGAGGAGAATGGTTAAAAAAAAAAAAAAAAAAATGCAAGAGGACCAGGGTCACTAAAAACAACAACAGCAATAAAAAATGTACTGCAATTCAAAGGGAAAATGAAACGCAGGCTCTCCCATGCAGCTCGAGAAGCAGACAGACAGACAGACAGACAGATGCTGATTAGTGGAAGAAGCAGTGGCAGACAGTTGGACGATGTGGCACACGTGAGTGGACACATGCAGTAGAAAGAAGGGTGCAAGTCCCTGCCTCTCTGTTAAGGGGTGCGGCGCAAGAAAGCGGGCTGATGGGGATGAGGCATGGAGGTCGAAATGACGTTTCGGGGTTTTCGACGAGTTGCCCGCTTTTTTTTGTTCGGGACTTGTGAGGAGGTGGAGGATGAGGTGGTAGAGAGAGAGGAGGTGGAGGAGGAGGAGGTTAGGTTTTTGCTTTCTTTGGGAGCTTTGACTAAGATCAGGCTGCAATTGAGATGTCCGTTTTTGACCACCCGTGATCCCCCACCCCCCGAACACCAACCCTACCCAGAGTCTCTCTGTCCTCTTGTGCGCTGAGGATTAATCCTTTAAATCCACCTGATTTGGTTTAAACACGGATGCTCAGACAAGACAGGCAATCAGGTACTATCACCAGAAAGCAGGAGGAGGAGGGGGGAGAAGAAAGGAGGAGCAGAAGGAGAGTGCTACACAGAAAGGGTAAAGGGGAGGGTGGTGGGAAGGGGGGTTCAAGGGAGGTCCATAGAGCAGTTAGGACACCCAGACCAGAGATACTGAGGTTCTTTCTCTTGTCAAAGTATGAAGAGAGACAGAGAGAGAGAGAGAGAGAGAGAGAGAGAAAAGACATAAGATGTTGGGAAAGGGGAGGGTTCCCTCTCATTCTGTTTCCTCTTCGCAGCCTTTCCTTGATGCTGTTTCATTTCTTCAAAGCAGCTGGAAACAAAAGGGGGTTATTGGCAGTCAAAACCGCAATCTGCTTGAGTGGTGAGGGCAAGAGACAGAGAGAGAGACAGAGCGAGACAGACAGACAGAGAGAGAGAAAGAAGACGACAGACAGAGAGAGAGAGACCGACAGAGAGAAAGAGAGAAAGCGAGAAAGAGGTGTTTCCAGTGTACGGACACAGCAGGAAGGACAGCACATCAAAATGACATCAGATTATTGTGTGTCCATGTGTGTTATCAACAGCATCGTACTGAGACGTTTCTCAGTTGACAGTCAGGAATGAGACAAACTGTATGTGTCCTCTGGGTGTGCAGGTGGTTATAACCTCACCATGTTACATGCAACAAAGTGTTAAATCGCTCTCTTTGGTCTAAACCACATGGACAAGTTTACTTGATTTTTTTAGGGTTCATTAAGGTTTAAGCTGCCCAATTACAAATGAGCCAAAACTTGTAATCTAAAATCACATGGACTCCCAAGCAGCCCACTAATGGGACAGAGACTTGGTGACCTGTAATCCTGCCAGGTTAGAGATTTTGGCAGGAGGGGAGTCCATACAAATTCTGATTCCAAGCTCTAAACTGCGGGATTTTTTGCCTACAATTAAATGCTATGAACACCTTTTGTGTATCAAGTGGGAATCCACACAGGTCTTTTAGAAAAGGTCTTTTTTTTAGGTGTTTTGGTGCCACCAAGGGCCTTTTGCTTTCATCTATGCAATTGAACCAAATTGAAGAGCTGCTACCTCAAAGTTCAAAGGAACTCTTATACATCTACTTACAGTGTTACGGTGTAGGCTCACATCTTAAAAAATTATCTGAAAGGTTATATTGTTGCACTAGCGTTTTAGACGAACCATCTGTGATGAGCTAAAACATGTGGTGTCATTAACAGTGCTGACTCAGTAGTCAGCACTGTTAATGACACCACATGTTTTAGCTCATCACAGATGGTTCGTCTAAAACGCTAGTGCAACAATTATCTGAGCCCAGTACGGATTCATTAATACCTTCAAATTGATAATTCCAACACAAAGGGAAACATTGTGTTTAACCAACACGTTTTGCCTCCCAACCTGTCACATATGGCCCACTTTTAAACCAGCTGGGTACCCCATTGGTGGCATTTTTCAGCGTGCAGGGCAACATTACGTATGCAACATAAATTAAGTATGTTACTTTGGCTACTATGTCACGTTACTACTTGTTTACATTTAAACAACAAAACTACTTGGTTAGGTTTAGGAAAAGATGATGGTTTGGGATTAAATAAGTTTGTCTGTTACGTAACTTAAGATAAGTAAGTAATTAAGTAAACTGCATCACGTAGCCTACGTGACGCAACTAAGTGACAGTTAAGTTAGTTGCATAAATTAAGTACGTTAAATAAGTACGTTACACAACTTACAATAATTCATTGTTGAGTTTTGGTTCCACTCGGGACACAAACATTAGCCTTCTGGGTGAAAGTCCTGTGTTCCTTTGACCCATCCATCCACCCCGACATCCTGCCTACGCAGACTTTGTCTCTCTTTATAGCCCAAGCTTAAAATGGAGCCTGAGATGGACAGGCGGTTTGGTACGGCGTCAGCATTGCTGGGGGCGTTATACCAGACCATTGTGGTGAAGAGGGAGCTAAGGCGGAGCTCTCAATTTACCAGTCCATCTACGTTCCAACCCTTAGCTATGATCATGAGCTTTGGGTAGTGATGGGTAGTGAAGAATGAGATTGCGGTTACAAGCGGCCAAAATGAGCTTCCTTTGTAGGGTGGCTGGGCTCAGCCTTAAAGATAGGGTGAGGGGCTCAGACATCCGGAAATAGCTCAGGGTACAGCCGCTGGGGCCAGCTGAGGTGGTTTTGGCCTCTGATAAGGATGCCTTCTGGACGTCATTCTTTAAAGGTTTTCCAGGCACGTCCAACTGATAACAGGCCCGAGGTTGACCCAAACGCTGGAGAGACTACAGATCTCGTCTGGCCTGGGAGCGCCTCGGGGTTTCCCAGGAGTTGGAAAGCGTTGCTGAGGAGTGACTAGAGGTCACCCTGCATGTCCAAAACTGGCGCTAGAGGACTACGTGTAGCGTCCTTGTTTGAAACGTAGGGCCATTGACCAAACATCTGTATGTGACAAGTTGGGAGTGAAAACAGCCAGAATGTTCAATAAATCTACACACCATACTCTAAAATGAACATAAAACAGTAACCAGCTGACCACCTTGTATATTTGGTACTGCTTTTCAACAGAACATTAGTGCAGCAAAGTTGACCAGAGATAGTAAGCAATAAAGTTCTGAAACAACATCCAAGTGAGCGTTGGAACTGACTGAGACAGAGTCCATGCCAGGGGAAAAACAATTAAAACCAATAGGACAGCTAAACCCGATTAATGATTGGAGAGCTCACAGATGATCTGTCTGTCACTGACCACCTCCAACCCCAACACACTTTTTCCTCATTTTTTTTTATCAGCTGGACAGTGTGTGACAGTGTTAAGGGCCTTCTATCAGACAACACATGTTACATCTGTGAGGGCTTCAGAGTCAATGTGTGTGTGCATATGTGTGTGAACTTGGAAGCCGTCTTGGCTGTCACTCACCGATGCAGGTCTTGCTGTCTGAGTGCAGGGCGTACTTCTGGTGGCAGCCACACACCGGACCGGTGTCTGTGTCGTCACATGTGTGCTGGCAACCGCCGTTGCCATAGTTACACGTCACTGGAGACAACACACACACATTCATTGGTTTCTTCTGGGTTGTTAGCTGTATTTCTTAGCTGTATGTTGATTCTAACAAAGTCTCCAATGCGACAAAATACGTTGTTGGTCCATGCCTTCCAGAACAACATCTCTGTTTAAAAAATAAAACCTGTTTTCTGACTTTTCATCTGTATCGTTAAGGTTGGCTTAGGCTTAGGAACAAAACCAAAGCAGTTAGGACAAGGGAAAGATCCAGGTTTTGGTTCAAATGATTACTTTGATTAGATTGGGGGACCATTGTCCCCCCCTAACTCGGTCTAGGTTCTTGTGTTTGAAATGTAGTTCTTGAAAAGGTTCCAGACTTCCTGGAAAACTTGGGGTCAAGAGAGGCCGAAGGCTAGAAAAGGTTTTGTATTCTTAATAAATTCTTAAAAAAGAAAAACAATTCGAAAGAATGTGAGAAAAACGATGGATCAGAAAAGATATGGAAGAATGAGAAAGAGAATGCACTCGTGTAGGAGAGATAAAGCGAGGGCTGGAGATGGAAAACGTGAGAAAGAGGAGATTGTAACGAGGAGGTTTCACTGCAGGACCTTTCTTGAGAACGAATCAACCTTAGCCCTTATCCACAAGGGAAACTAGGTTTTAACTTGGCCCTAACAGCCCACTAACAAGTACAATATAATGGGCCAGAAACTCCTGAGAAGGAGTTTCCCGTAACGAACAGAATTGATTAGTCAAAGACTAACAATGTGAGACGTTAGTGAAAAGAAAAGAGGGTTTGAGATGATTCAAGAAACAATGAGGAGGAGAGTGAAGGAGAGAGAGGATGTGGGAGTCAGAAAAACAGAATGGTGAAAATGGACAGAGAGAGAGGAGAAGGAAGGAAAGATATGTGTGTGTAGACATGAGTAGCTTCTCATTTCATCACTTGTTTACTGCCGTTCTGTGCCGTCATATGCTCAACAGGCCGGCACAGCACTGGGTCCCTCGCCATTAATGAATTTTACCACAGCGGGTGATGCATTAGAGACTTTCAGATGCTTTCACAATCTTGACACTCTCACCGTCTGAGAGGAGAACAAGATGTGTTGCCAAACAAAGTGTAACTAAACCCCCCCCCCCCCCCCCCTCAAAAACAGCAGCCCTAAATTCCATGGCTGCAGGCACTCAGCGTGAAGAGTGAGACACAGGGATGGAGCCGTGAGGGGGGAGTTCGAGACATGAATTCTCTCCACTGAATCCTTCTGCACCTTCAGCTTGGCCTGAAACGCTTTGCTGATTTTGGTATTAAATGTCCACCCTCATATTTTACCGCTGAAGGCCTCCTGGAACTTGTCCATCATTGCTATTACAGATGTTGATTACAGGAACAGTTTAGATCCCTCATCACACCAGAATGTAATCTCAATAAATTCAAGTCTATGGAGCAAAGTTTTAATACCTCGCTGCCAGGTGAATCGTAAAATAAAGTGACAAGTCAATTGACTAAAGATTAACAGATGACGGAGAGCGTTACGCAAAAGTGCGTTTGACTACATGTGGGAAATAAAGACATCCAATGTCTGTGAGCTGCTCATTTAATAGCTAGTTCACGCTACATGACTTTAACCATGATTTTCAACAAAATTGTAAATGCATTGCAGACACATCATAGACGCATCATAGACGCATCGCAGACACATCGCAGACGCATCGCAGACGTATTCCAGATGCATTCCAGATAACTATCAGGCTAAATATTTGGACCTGTCGGGTAGCCTGTCTACGAGCTATGGCCAATGAGAGCCCAAGACACGGGTTGAGGGGAAAGCTGGCGGAGGGGTCTTCTACTACAAAGCCGGACCAAAGTTGTTTTTACACCTAAGAAACACAGTAAAGACGGATGAAAACCAGCTGTTTTGTGAACTTGTCTGCCAACGACAACATCAAAAAGCATGACTATTTTTAGAAGAAATAATCCTGTAGTGTACATCATTTCCCGTGTCACTGCACGTGTTTTTGAGACTAAACGTGGTCATTGGGTATTCCTCCCAGTGAAAGAGTCCCTGTCGCCAGTCAGTCATGACTCCTGATTACAGTGTAGCGTTATCAGTACAGCGATCTGACCGTTAAGAAAGTCATGTAGTGGGAACATAGCTTAATGTCAACAAATGTCAACAAAACCTACACATAAATCAGAGATTAAAGGTTGACCTTAAAGCCCACTCACTTCCTAGTGTGTGTGTGTGTGTGTGTGTGTGTGTGTGTGTGTGTGTGTGTGTGTCAATGTGGGGATGTAGGCCAGCACTGTAATAATAAAGAGGTCAGGTGTAATACGTACATGTACAGCCTTTCTGGTTCTTGGCCAGCTCAAAGCCAGGACGGCACTCGCACGATACCCCACCTTTGCCTGGTGCCTCCCTGCAGATGTGGGCACAGCCATGGTCCTTGTTCATGCAGTTCATCCCCTCTGTGGAGGGGACAGGGACACAGGAACAGAGATTCATGGAACTTTTGTCTGATTGAACAGAGGTGATCTCAGCTGACACGTCATCATCTCCACTGGCACACTTAAGTTACAACACTATAATTAGAAAAGAGCATCACATAAAAATATTCATTACTAAATATTAAGTAACAGTTGGAAGTAACATTAGAAAACGACCCACCAACTTCAAATTCATTGCTGACCCATGAAGGGGAATTTGAAAACATTCTCTAAATCAGCCCCACCCACTTTAAATCAGCAAGAAGAGCCAACACTTTTGCACTCCCAAATTATTAAATACAGCAGATTGTTCAGTGGCCCTATGCTTCAAACTTTGATACTCTATCAGAGACAGTTTAGAACAGAGACAACCCACTGAGAATCAGTTTCTTGTATCTGTGTCACGTGGGTTTCGCCACTGCCCCATCCCTTTAGGAAACTAGCGGCAGTTCCCGGGTCAGTTAATTGCAATGGGAGAATTGAACGCAAACACATTATGACCATTTATTTTGCTCTATAGTCACCAATGTAAATATTGGTCCCCTTTTTCACAAGCCACATATGGACAAATTAGATCTGGCAACTAACGTTTACGAACGCCCTAGCTAACTAATTTTTGTTTAGATAAATGTCTTTTAGCTGTGTAAATTCTAATGTTAGCAAAAGAAAATATGAAAACGTTATTCATCCATCCACACAACTGGGTGGCGTGGGGGTGTTGCACACGTCAGGACCATGCACACTTAGGAGGCAGGAAGTTTACCATTTCAAAACATTGGCGGAACTTGTAATGCATCATCTTTGTTATAAAGCATCTCTGGCTTCACTTCCCCTAAAGCGACAGTTTTGCACCGGCAGGGCTGCCTCTAGTGGCTGTATTGTGACGAGAGTAAAGGAGGAAGTCAGGTGATGTAGTGTAAAGACAGGCAAAATTCACTAAAGTGACAGGACTTTTGCCCAAGAGACGGCTGTTCGTGTCCCATTTGAAACCAAAAGTCCCCGTTGACTTATTTTGACTGACTTTTTTAGGTTAAGTTACATAACGTACTAAACTTACTTCGCTTACATAACATATTCAACTTACATGCCCAAGTTGAGCTATGTAACAAATGTGCTTATTTTAACCAAAAACAAAATATTTTCATAAACCTAACCAAGTAGTTTTTGTTGCTTAAACCCAAACCCAAGTAGTTTTGTAAATTCTTGGCAACATGAGATTACCTTGCGTGTTGAAAAATGATGCTAACGGTCTACCCAGTGTGTTAAAGAGTGACCCAAGTGGTCCTGACCAGGCATTCGTATGTGAAGAGTTGGGTGTGAGAACGTGTTGGAATGACACAATCAAAACATGTAACTTTGGCAAAAAAATGTGTTCATGTGAGAACAACCATGTGAGATTACTATTTTGTTTTTACTGTGAATGGGTGGACTCCACTGCTCACAAATGCTAGTTTCAAGGTTGTAGTCCCTTTATGCTACACAAGAAAAAACACAGAACCAAATACATTTTATGGTGGAGTGTGGAGGATGAATTGAGGAGTCTTTGGCCTTGTTCAGACTGCCAGCCCAAATCTGTTTTTGCTATATCCAGATTGCATCCGCATTGATTTTAGAATGTCTGGACAGCAAAAAAGAAGCTATTTTTGCAAATTGAATCTGTGGTTGGGTATTGTCTTTTGGACTCTTTTGGGCTCTGCGCCTCTGCGGCTCTCTGGGACTGGTCTACTTTCTGTTCCCAGAGTCAGAACTATACATGGAGAAGCAGCATTCAGTTGTTCTGCTCCACATTTCTCGAAGAAAGTCCCAGAAAGCTGCAGGTCTGCTGAGACCCTCAGCTCCTTTACATCAAGATTGAAGACTTTTCTGTTTGCTGCTACCTTTAATTGAACCATATTCAAGGATATTAATCAATTTCTGCATTTTACAGCGATTAAATCTTCGTAAGCTGGGGGAGGAAACAAGGAGGGGGAGGACGGACGGGCCAGTACTCTCCAGAGAGGCGAGCGGGGAAGGAGAAGCCGGCCAAAGATATCACTGAGCTCTGGGAAGAACTGGGAAAGTTTGTTTGTGGGTGTGCGGATATCTACCAATCATGGTACAATTGGATGTCTTCACTTGCAAAAGACAGTTTCTTTCACAAAGTGTGTGTATTGAATGTGTTTGCGACTGAGCTTTATTACACTCCCAACTGTTTAAAGTTCTGTTTAGCATCTGATACCGACACACTACTGTATGCCTGTAATGTGTGGAAACTGTAAGTTTCTTTTGAACACAGAAGTTGATTTTGAAAAGACATAACATTAAATCCATGATGAGCTCAACTGAAGATGGGAAAAAACTGTTGGCGTGAGGTCTTGGTCCTGATGGACCGCAGCCTCCTGCCAGATGGAAGGGGCTCGAACAGTTCATGTCCAGGGTGAGAGGGGTCAGCTACAATCTTTCTTGCTCACTTAAGGGTCCTTGAAGTGAACAAAGTCCTGGAGAGACAGCAGATTGCAGCCAATCACCCTCTCAGCAGAGTGAATGATGCACTGCAGTCTGCCCTTGTCCTTGGCTGTGGCTGCAGCGTACCAGACCGTGATGGAGGAGCAGAGGATGGACTCAATGATGGCTGTGTAGAAGTGAACCATCATTGTCTTTGGCAGGTTGAATTTCTTCAGCTGCCTCAGGAAGTACATCCTCTGCTGAGCTTTCTTGGTGATGGAGCTGATGTTAAGCTCCCACTTGAGGTCCTGGGTTATGATGGAGCCCAGGAAGCGGAAGGACTCCACAGTGTCGACCGGGGAGTCACACAGGGTGATAGGTACAGGTGGAGGTGGTATCTATGAGTCATAGTTTTAAGAGTTGTGCTATTGACCGAGAACACGTATTTGACGAGTTGGGAGTGAGAATGTGTTATTTCGATATGATGTTTTTTTTTTTAAATGACCTTTGGAAAATTTGAATAGCTGCTCCATGATGTGAACCTTGTGGGAACACTTTGCTCTTCATACCAATCAATCAAATCATGTGATGGGGGCAGCATCAACACATTTCTTTGGTAAGAAGCAATGTCAGAAGAAATCTGTCTCCTCGGGGACAAACAAAAGACCTTCACCACAACAATTACACTATTGGCGCCGTGCGAAGTGGCCGCCTGCTGCAGCAGCTCCCTGTGTGTGTTTTCATTTTTTAGTCTTTTTTTCACTTTTTTCCTCTCTTCTTTTGTCTTTTCTTTAACGTTTGGTTCAAGTGACGGTCAGGCAATGGACCATAACTTTTCCGCAACTTCGCCGCGGAAGGCGAAGAGGAGGAAGTATGAACCTTTGGTACCGGCGATTCTAATGGGGAACGTGAGGTCTTTGGCAAATAAGACGGACAAGCTTGGCATGCTGGTGAAGACCGATAGGGATTTCCATGAGTGTAGCGTCATGTGTTTCACGGAGACATGGCTGCACGCGGATTTCCCGGACCAGAGTGCGACCGTACCCGGCTTCAGGACTGTTCGGGCGGACAGAGACGTTGTACAGAGCGGTAAGAAGAGAGGTGGTGGGATTGCAAAGTATGTGAACGAGAGGTGGTGCAATCCTGACCATGTGTGTGTGAAGGACCATTTCTGTAGCCCAGACATTGAACTGTTAGCCATTGGGATGCGTCATTATTTGCCAAGGAAATTCTCATCCGCCATTGTTGTCGCTGTGTAGGTCCCTCCATCAGCTGACGCTGAGGCAGAAGTGGACACAATCCACTCCAATGTGTCTAGACTGCAGAGTCTAGACACTAGACTGCAGAGTCCAGAGCAATTACTGGAGACTTTAAACACATCACTCTGGATAAAGCCCTACCAACTTTTCACCAGTATGTTGACTGCCCCACAAGGAACAATAAAACTCTGGACCGCTAATGCAAAGGATGCATACAGTGCCACTGCCCTTCCTCCCCTCGGTAGGTCTGATCACAACCTGGTCCTGTTAACATCAAAGTATGCTCCTCTGATGCAGAGGCAGCCTGTGACTACCAGGACTGTGAGGAGGTGGTCACAGGAGGCTAATGACACCCCGCAAGACTGCTTTGAGTCAACAGACTGGGATGTGCTGTGTGGACCACATGGGGAGGACATCAACAGCATGACGGACTGCATCACAGAATACATTAAATTCTGTGAACAAACCACCATTCCATCCCGGACTGTACGCTGCTTCCTCAACAACAAGTCATGGATCACCAGTGACCTGAAAGCTCTTCTTAATAAGACGAAAGCCGCTTTCAGGTCTGGGGACAGGGACGAGCTCAGGAGAGTTCATCGTGACCTGAAGGGGAAGCTCAGGGAGTGCAAGGACTCCTACAGGAGGAAGCTGGATGCCAAACTCCAGCAGAACAACATGAGGGAGGTGTGGACCGGGATGAAGCAAATAAATCGCTTCAAGTTTGGAGGGAGACAACCAGGGGGCTCCCTGGAGAGGACAAACAAGCTAAACTGTTTCTTCAATAGGTTTAGTTCACAGCCTCCACTTGTCTCCTCCACACACTACACCTCACAAATACCTCTGCTGTCCCCCCCCCCCCCTGGTGAGCTGCATGGACACAGAGCCCTTAACATGAAAGGGCTCTTCCACCTCGGATGTTGTTACTACCGACCAGTTGCCCTCACATCACATGTGATGAAGGTGCTGGAGAGGCTGGTCTTGGCCCACCTCCGACTGAAGGTGAAATATTCACTGGACCCTCTACAATTTGCATACCAGCCTCATGTGGGAATGGACAACGCCATCATCTACCTGCTGCAACGAGCTCAGTCGCACCTGGATGGAACCGGCGGCTCTGTGAGAATCACTTTCTTTGATTTCTCCAGTGCATTTAACACCATCCAACCACTCCTGCTGAGTGAGAAGCTGCGGATGGTGGGAGTAGACACGTCCACCGTCTCCTGGATCACTGACTACCTCACAGGCAGACCACAGTTTGTCCGACTGGGCCGTGTGCTGCTTGATACGGTGATCAGTGGTACTGGAGCCCCACAGGGAACTGTTCTGTCTCCCTTCCTGTTCACCTTGTACACCACTGACTTCCAGTACAACTCAGGTTCATGCCATCTGCAGAAGTTCACTGATGACTCTGCAGTGGTCGGGTGTATAAGGGACGGAAGGGAGGAGTAGAGGGCAGTAGTGGAGAACTTTGTGGAGTTGGCCGGTAGAAATCACCTGCTTCTGAACGTGGCCAAGACCAGAGAGATGGTGGTCGACTTCAGGAGGAAGACGATGGCTCCACAACCGCTGAGAGTTCTGGGAGAGGATGTGGACATGATGGAGGAGTACAAGTTCCTGGGTGTGTCCATCGACAACAGACTGAACTGGTAGGCTAACATCAACGCTGTGTACAAGAAGGGGATGAGTCGACTCTTTTTCTTGAGGAAACTTCGATCCTTCAACGTGTGCAGCAAGATGTTGGAGATGTTCTACCAGTCTGTTGTGGCCAGTGCACTTTACTTCGCCGTAGTCTGCTAGGGGAGACACCAACAGACTTAACAAACTGGTTAAAAAGGCCGGCTCCATCATTGGCTGCGAACAAGACTATCTGGAAGAGGTGGTGGAGGGGAGGACACTGAAGAAATTATTATCCATATTGGATAACCCGGACCACCCTCTCCACCACCTACTGCAGGGACAGTGGAGCACTTTCTCCAACAGACTCATCCAGCTCCGCTGTCACAAGGACAGATACAGAGAACCTTCCTGCCCACTGCAATTAGACTGTATAAAAAATCACCTCTGGCCAGATCATCATTCACTTGACTACAACATCGCTACACTGTCTTCACACTACTGTTTAGTTTATCTAGTTAGTTAAATTAATACTATTCTATTTCATTGTATATACTGTGCATTTTTTGTTTTACTTAATATGTTCTGCTGTTATTTTATTGTATATATTGTGCATTTTTTATACTTAATATCTTTACTCTTTTTTTTCTACTCAACTACTCTACTCACTTTGATTGCTTAGTATATTTTTGCTGCTATAGCGAACAAATTTCCCCTTGTGGGATGAATAAAGTATACAGTATATCTATCTATCTATCTATCAAAATGAACTCCCTTCAGAGGACTTTACTGTTACCAAGACGTCATTTTGTTTCTCAGTCCATCGTCTTCTGTTCTTTGCCAAATAAAAAATAGATTGTATTAGCCCAAGAATCTATTATTCATTTTGTGCTGGTTGGAGCAAATTTTCATTGACACATCCAAATTTTCAACATCCTTCATTGGTGGTTTGCAGCGCTAGCGCTGATGGATTAAGTTACTGCTGTTACTGGATTAAGAGCTACGGTACAAGAGCTGTAGTTTGTTGGTAGCTGGGGGATTTAGTGGTTAGGAATTTCAGGTACAGGATTTGGAATTATATTGCAGCCTGATATTGATATCTAAAAATACAGTCAAGCCAGATCTAAGTTATTTCCAATGCTTAAAAGCTATTATTTGGAGGAATTTTCAAAAAACAATGGATAGACAAAAGGAATCCCTCTCAATCACCACGTATAATCCACTAGAAGTGTGTGGCGGTATCTGTACAAGCTACCTACTACACAAGCATTACATTTATAGGCACAAGGCCCACCATAGCTCTGTCAGATACGAAGCTGCCATATTTGACGGATGAGAACAGGTTGTTACATCACGTCATCATCATGTGTGTTTTCATGTGCATGTGCTCATGTGCTCCCTCTGCTCCTCTGTCTCCTACACTGTGTGCAGAGTGACCGAGAGCAAAATCTGTCAAGGCAGCATCTTCCCGAGAGGATACTGCAAAGGTCTGCAGAGGTGTGACTCTCTTTATTTGTGCTTTAGAATGTAAACGCTGTGAAACAATCGGAAAATAACACATCATTTCTCTGATTCCCTGCTTCATTCTCACAAACGCTGGTCTCTCTCTTCATTCAATCTCTAGCTTACTCGACCATCGCTGCCATCTCTCTCTCCCTCGCTGGCTCATTAAGCCGAGGCCGAGTGGCCAACTTATGCTGGATAGTTTATAGTATCAACAGTTCTCTAGAAAGCAGGGCCACCACAGGCCAAACACTCGGCACATAAAAACAATAATAAATCACCATCATTCTTGAATGTGTCTCACTTTAAAGTTTGCAATTCATCTTTTCAGAGCTCCATTATTCCCACACATTTAGATATCTTGGAAATCATGATAGTCCATCACTACGTATATGTTGCTGCAGATGAGAATTCAAATGGAAATGGATATTACTAAAATGACACATTCGGGCAACTGTATAACCTTGGCGGAGCTCCTCTGAATACTTTTTAGATATAGCTGTGTTTGGCTGTGAAGGCCTTGCCCTTGAGGAGGCTCTCCAAAAATCCAAGAACCATGTGGAAGATTAAAGCTGCAGTAAATAGCAAGTATTTCAATTTCAAAGACTGAAATGTCAGTCTTTTAAAAAAGGAACCAATCAGTCAGATAAGAACGATGCCGTATTTGGACCATTGTGGGTGGGGGTGATTACATTTCTAATGAATGAGAATAAAAACTTGAATATTCTTTGAGACTGAAAGGTCAAACGTTTACGAGAAAAAACCCGGAAAAAGATTAAAGTAAAAAACGATGAGAAAACAAACTACTGCTTCATTTTTCAAGGTTGGATCAACCTCATCACACCATGTATTATGCAAGCAGTGGATAACCTGATCAAATTGTAATTTGCAATGATATTTAGCAATGAGGAAATACTCTTAAAGACTTTTAAGAGACATTGCAGCGAATTGGGCCTTACGAAAAACAACATACCAGGGTTTTTTTTTCTGGTAATAATACCACTTTAATCTCAAAGAATATAATAATAAGTATTTTCTCTTAAATTTATGCCTTTAATCCCTGAGAGATGTTTCTCTGAAAATCACACCCCTCCCTCGCCTCTGTAATGTCTTTTTTCTTTTACCTACAATGGCCAAAATTGTCCGTTGTAGATAAGAGATTAATGTGATTCTCATTATTTTTGCATCTTTACTCCTCAAGATGTCCATTAGTGTGGTAGCACTCACCAAACTTCATCCATTACTGGTCCAAAGAAACACCCCTTCCCTGGTTACCATAGTGAATAATGTCCCTTCATGGGGCCCAGGAGTGCTTCAAGTACCTCATTAGGGTGCCATTCCTTCGAGAGAGTCCCCTTCACAAACAAAAAGTCCTTTCTTAAACGCTGCCATTCTAGCTGTCCACTTCCAACGGGACAATTCCCTCAAAGTCCCAAATCAATGTACCCAAAGGAAATTGTGCATTTACATGATTAAGAAAAGATCAAACAGAACCTGCCCCTCTGTTTAACATTATATAATTCAGACGATATAATTCAGATAACATTAAAATGTAGGCAGGAATTGGTGCACAGTCAAAGTAGGACCCTGTACAACCCAGAAGACTAGCAGGGCAACAACACCAGGGGGTAAAAAAACAAAAACATTAAACAGTTTGCCAAAGCGTGCGTTGACCCTGTTTGAAAACTAAACTCATAAGAAAGCCGAGTATCTACAATCAATTTAAACCTGGGAGAAGTCAAATAAACCGAGGCAGAGGGAGAAGGTGGACGCGGGACTGGGACTCGGCACAATCGAGCCTAAAGCAACAAACACAAACTGTGGCCTCTCGATGGGTCCGATGTGAGGAGGCAGTGAGGGGGAGGGGAGCGAGGGGGGAGAGCCGGCAGCTCACTGACACGTTTACTCATCAGACCTGAATAACGCACATGGGTCTCTAGATACATATTCAGCCGGATCTGATTTTGAGCCGTGTTTAGCTCAATGTCAGCGTTGACCTGCTGATACATGGGCAGAGACCACATAGACACGATACAAACAAAGCAAATATAAAAGGGACTGACAAGTGATGCTGCACAGAAAACATTATTCTATGCAATACCTGCATCGTTCCCGCAAGACTTGATCACAACTTACATGTCGCTGAAGGACTTTTTCGTCAAGAAATTGCTGGTCCTCTTCACAAAAATTGCAAAATTATTTAAAAAGATTTAAAGCCATTTCCCCTGCTTTCTGTAACACACACTCCTAATTCAGCCAATGCAATTATTTTTTTAAAGATTTGATGTACTTACTTCCAAACATAGCCGAGCATTTTACATTCCCACCGACAATAAACTAAAGGATCACCAGTGTTTTTTGTAAAGCCACATTTTGTCCTCTTTACATTACTGCTAGGTAAAGTACTATGATACAGTGTTCCATGAAGATTAAATGAATTGAGATCTGGAGACTCAGCAACAATGGAGTCGAAGAGGGCAATCATACAGGTGGTTACACAATCAGACAGTCATGAGCAAAACCCCTGGTTTTACCGGAGTTATTTAGAAGATTTAAATGCACTTAAGTGTTAGAAAAGGGCGCTCAGTAGAGTGCAGATCTCCAACAGGTGTGTTTCCCTCTCTCATTTCCAAACAAAGAAGAGTCGAATCACTCCATTGTCCCTCTTGGCTCACTTACAATCAACATAGAGACAAAGATTAAAAATTTAAAAAAGGAGATTTATTCATCACGAATCGAGCATCGTATCATATCAAACACATGGCCTCCCCACATAGATATTCAGGTAAGTGGATTATTTTAGCGTTCCAAGCTTTTTTAAAACTGTGACATAAATCTACATTGGAGATGCTAAGAACGGTTGAGTGTGTTTCATCGGTTTCAGATAGAAAGTCACTTTGTCAAAACAAGCTCAAGTTTCAAACTAAAATCAGTCGAGACTGATATCATGTGTGACATTTTGTCATGTAGAAGCAGCTAGTTGGATAGAGAAGGCTGATCAATAATCACTTTACTCACTCATGTATTTGCAGGGAACACTGTGTCCACTTTAAGTGATTTTTTTATTATTCATGATTTTTGTTTAACATCTTATATTATATATTTTCTGGCATGATGTGTAAATTGATTTTCTGAAAGGAACTGAAATCTTTGACTGCCAAAAAGTAATCGGAAAATAATGATGTTGTGTTTTTTGGAACTGGTCGGCTTGAACATAAAGTATTTTGATTTGAGTCGTTTTAGCTCTGGAGTGCAAACATGTGCATGCTCCTTTGCAATGAAATGGTGTTTATGTCACTTTTAATGGCAATTCTTCAGTCAGCAAGGAAAATGTATAGAGAGAAGGTTGATGTTCCGTCCTTCCAGCTCAACGTGAAGCTTTGTTTGGATTGGGGAGGTCAGCAGGTTTACAGCTACCGAGGCTCCTCACCGGGAGCCCGGGCAGGTCCAGATAAAACACCGAGACACGTCTTCACGGTCCAGCGAGAGCCCCTAGGACACAGTCTGTCTCTCGCACAGTCTCTCCTCTGTCTCTTTTATTATCCTCCTGTCTGTCTCTCACTTTCACGTTCCCTGCCTTCCTTCATCCACCTCTCCACACATCTCGCTCTCTCTCTCTCAGGAACTCTGACTCCAGATGAGGTCCAAGCATATCACAGCCGTGTTATTACAACCTGACTCTTGCAGTGTTACACCCCAAAGCCCCAAAAGTCTGGCTGGCAGAGTAGAATTCGAAGACAGAAAAAAAAGGGAGGAATGAAGTGAAAGAAAGAGACAGATAGAGAGAGAAAAAGTGAAGAAAGAGAGGAATGTGGAAGAGAAAGGTATACGAGAGAGAGAGAAAAAAAAGAGAGAGAGAGAAAGAGAGAGAGAGAGAGAGAGAGAGAGAGAGAGATAGTAGGATAATTTAGAGCCTCACAGTCGCTCTCCTCCCACTTTCCTCTGAGGTTGATGAGGAATGAGGTAATGCTGAACGCCAGTCTCACAGCCTGATCTTCTCACCGGGGAGAGAGAGACATTTCACACTTTTAATCAACTGAGAAGAAAGTGTGATGTTGACTTTTGAACATGTCGCAACGTTGGAAATTTGAATAATTCAACTATGAAAATACCAAATATACACAAATGAATATAACAACCTTTATCCTCTCTGGAACGTTGTTACACTGACATTAAATCATGGATGCAAACCAACTTCCTCAAACTGAACTGTGATAAATCTGACATGATCATCATTGGTCCCAAATCCCTCACCATCGACAACTCCACTCTGTCTCCCTCCCCACACATCCACAACCTCGGAGTCATGTTCGACAGCAACCTCTCCTTTGAACACCACGTCAAACAAATCACCAGAACTGCCTTTTTTCACTTAAAAAACATAGTCCGTCTCCGCCCATCACTCTCCTCATCTGCTGCTGAAACTCTGATCCACGCCTTCATCACTTCCAGAATCGACTACTGCAACAGTATTCTTCACGGCACATCATCCAAAATCCTAAATAAACTCCAGTACATCCAAAACTCTGCTGCTCACCCACTCCCGCTCCCGTGACCACATCACCCCTGTTCTCCAGAACCTCCACTGGCTCCCCGTCCCACAACGGATCCAATACAAAATCCTTCTCCTCACTCACAAAGCCCTCCACAATCAGGCCCCCTCCTACCTCACCGACCTGCTTCACCACCACACTCCATCCCGTCGGCTCCGCTCCTCTGATGCCAACCTCCTGTCCCTTCCACTCAGGACCAAGCACCGGACATGGGGTGACAGAGCCTTCTCCATATCTGCCCCCCCCCCTCTGGAACTCTCTCCCCAAACACATCCGAGACTGCACTGACCTTTCCATATTCAAATCCCAAATCAAAACCCACCTTTTCAAAACTGCTTTTAATGTGTGACCATTATTGTGTGTTTCATGTTTTTAGTGTATTGCTTTTATATATGATGATTTTAATGTAAAGTGTCTTTGAGTACTCTGAAAAGCTCTCTATAAATAAAATGTATTATTATTATTATTATTACTCTGCCTCTGTTTTTCGTCTATTTATTAGGATTCCTGTCAACATTAACCAGCACTTAGAACAATTACACTTCCTGGGTGAAATAATGTTCTGAACCTTAATGCTAATTTACAATCGAATGCTGCAGTACTTCGGTGCCATGCCGACACATTTCATTTACACACCCGCTGTGCTAATTCAAGCATCAGTTGTGGATTTCTTGCTCAAACTGTAGAAGTCTGTTTCTGTTTTGATTTGTGTGCATGCATACAATGCTTCATGTGTGCATGGGCACATCGTACGTGATCATGCCAATTTAACACATTACGCCAAAATTGCAGCCAGACCATTTTAGACTTTAGTTTTTAAACCCTAACCAAATTTAGGAACTTAAATATGTTCTCCTTTCTCACATGCACACACTGCAAGATTTTAAAATAATGGTGCATCACACACTTGAGGACATAATTACAAGCGATGCAGCGTGATCTCCTGCCATGGTGAAGCAGACGTAAACAAACTGTAAACTGATGTGGTGCAACAACTTGCTGTAGTCATACTTTGCAGAGAGAAAGAACAAACGCAGGAGGGCTAAACGTTGAGTCTGGATGAGTACATAGTCTGGGAAACACAGGTTGTCTGTTCTTCAGCGAGAACTGAAGATTTGAACTCAGTTTTAATATCTGTCAGCAGTGGAACGCTAGCCCTTCTGTCTGCTTCTCTCTGAAATCACCTTTTGTTTTTCAAACAATGAGCTAATATTTCTCCAGGGAGTGCAGTTAGTGACAGTGTGGTCTCCATGTTCGCTTTGACAGCATGACAAAGTTGCAACAGGGGGCGTGGCTTAGGGAGAGGTCAACTGAGTCGACACAGTCATGTTTCTACAACTATTGACTTGTGTGTGTGTGTGTGTGTGTGTGTGTGTGTGTGTGTGCACAAACTGCAGGGTTGACTGACTGCCCCAGAGACACGGTACATGTCTGTCTGTCTTCTGAGGAGATTCTTGGGAGTCGGAGAAAAACAGCAGTGACAGAAAGAAGAAAAGAATGACACTGAACTGCCAATACAGCTGCCAATAATAAGAGCATCTGTGTGTGCGTATACGTCGTGTACGATATGTGTGTTATGTATGCGATAACCAGCTAACGCACACATGTATGAATTACAAGCCACACATAAAGAACTCCACTTAAAAGGCCTCTTTTAAAAGAAGCTTTTAAATAAGCCTCAAACGCTCAATCAAACAGGAACTATTTATACTGCTGTTATTCCTTCCTCTGGAAAGAAAACACTGTTGCATCACTGCTTTGTGATGTGCCGTGCCTTGTGTATGACTAATGTGCGATCGTGTCATAGGCTACGTACCTTTTATCAATCTGTTGCTGTCAGTGAAGACATCAGTCTCTGCTTTTCTAAACATTTCTCTTCCATGTCATTTCTAGGAGGCCAATATTTAAATCTGACATTCAGCATCATTTTAAAATGTGCATAGCAGAATGGGACAACAGCTTTTTTAATCAACGCTGAAGTGTTTGAACCGTGGTAGCTAAACCACACCAAGGAAACCAAGTTACAAAAAGCGGTTTTGAATTGAAGACTTAACTAAATGATGAAGTGTGAGAAAATGATTAAGTAAATGAAAAGCCCACCAGACAGAAAAAAAACCTCCTCAACCGTCTACCTCCTCCCTCCCTCCACTTTTCCATCCCTGCTCTTGTAAGTGCCGTTTTAATTGAAATCTGTCAGACGCTGGTTGTGTGTCTCTCTCTCACTGGTCTGCTCAAACCACTGCGCTATAGGTGCTAAGCCATGAATTTCAATGAGAGCTTTTCTTGGCTGCATTGAACTCCTTTACATAAGGACGGTGCCTTTCTTATAACCCTCCCCAATCCTCACACACACACACACACACACACACACACACACACACACACACACAC
>NW_022280079.1:2797525-2817165 GCF_004355925.1 Anarrhichthys ocellatus | reverse complement strand
ACACACACACACACACACACACACACACACACACACACACACACACAAACATATCCCTCATTCTTTTATTTACTCTTTCTGTATCTCACTCTAACTTCACACGCATCACATTATCAGGACTGTGGATTTTACCAGCAATATTTGACATTTTAAATCATGAGCATTGTAACACCAAGCTGGAGTACTGTCAGCATTTATGTTTTGCATTGGGAGATTTGGAGGGTAACTAGTTGAATGAAAGCACTGACCAGGAAGTAGGTCCTGTTCTTCCAGAGCAAACACAACTAAAGCTCGGTAGTGAACGGTTGTGAAAGAGCAAAAATACCATGTTTACTTTCCGCTTCAGTGAATCCAAAAAACAAACATAACCAAAGCAATAACAGAGAGAGGCGGCAAGTAGCAAAATCCCCTTCGGGACCGGAAGCAACAGGGTGTATGGGAAATGTGGTCTTAATTTAAAGGACCACTAACAAACGCTACCAAACTGCCTTGGCTTCCGCCCATGTTGGTCGAGACGGCGTTATTAACTGTGACCACCCGTAGAGCGCAGTGCAGAGCGGCGACCGTAACCTGAATTCATTACTGAGTGCAGGGTAGGAAATTTACATATTTTTTAGGGGGCAATTTTTGCCCCCACTGACTGAAATCCAGGGGCATTCAAAAGAAAATTGGGGGCACTTTTTGAAACTTGTGAAATAACATTTAACCTTTGTTCAAAATAATAAATATACTTAATTAGGCTTACAGTATATGAGCAATTGTCATCAAATGGCAATAATAAGACTATTAGGCAGTAGTCTACAGATTTAAAGTGTTTTCTTAGATTTTTTGAAGAAAATTTCTTTGTTATTTATTGTTATTGTTACATTTTTTAACTATTAACAATTATTAAGTCAACGTTGCCTTGATTACATCAGTCATTGTGTGGAATTTTTGAGAAAAACATTTTTATATCACCTTAAAAATTTCAAAAATGTGCCATTTGAATGTACAAATTCAGTTTTTGCTTAGTAAAATAACTTAATTGACTGTCAGTCAGGTATTATTCATTTCCAGCAACCCTCAAATCAAAGAATAAACACACTTTACGCACAATTTAGGTGTATTTTACCTTTAACTCACGAGATGCAGGTAGCATGTTTTATATTTAATGTGAATATAATTCATTTAATCTAATTTCCATTATGCAATATGTGTACTTTGTTGGCATCTTATTCTGAAAACCGGATGTTCGTCTGAAGAAACCGGATGTTGTCTCACGTTAATCTTTACACTACCTTTCAAACTCCTTCGCTCACTCCCGATCTGTGCCGTTTGAATGCGTTTACCGTGAATTTCAGCATATAGGTGTACTAACATGTAAGTATCTGCTGAGTTGACCGCAGTCTCGCAGTCACAGGTCTGATTAAGAAGCGCTCCATTTATTTATTTGTTTAGAACGTTCGGTTCTTCACGCACACGCAACATCAGTCAAGGCGAAAATTAAAACCATTCTATGCCAACTGGACCGGGTCATATAGGCCACGATGTTTTTGACAAGTTCATTAAATTATCATTATTATTGGAGGAAATTATGGGGGCATTTTTTGCCCCTCTCCTAGTGAAACAAATAGGGTCCAGATTGAAAAACAGTCTAACAGCATTGCTGTACCACTATGCTCCGATTCAGGGTGGATAGTTTACTTTTGCTGATTTTGCACTCTGCTTTGCAGCTCTGTGAGGCTGTAGCAGTGATTTGAGTGAAATGCTAACATCCGCAATTTTAGTACGCCAACGTATACTGTAAGTGCACACAGCCACACAAAAGCAAAAAAAACATGAGAATTCTGCATTCCTGTTTTTTCCCAAGCCCCCAAGAAGAGCGCCTGGCTTTGAAGAAAGTTTTAAATAGTGGCCGAACTGTGGGATTACAATTTCCAGGTCCATCACGTGAGGCCATTGGGCGTGCTTGCTCTATGGGCAAATGGATGCAGAACTTTGGTTAGATCCGAGAAATTTTATCGAATTATATACTTGGGTCACTGAGCAGCTTTCATACAAATGTGGGCACTACAAACTAACATCACTTTGTCACATCAAGGGAAGTGACAAAGAGTTTGGTTGTAACATTAGTATATCTAGCTTCCACCAGTAAAAGTGGACTACCGTCAATGAGCCGGGGCCGGGAAAGGCGCGCTGCCGACGGCATGTTCTAATTAGTTCGCAGTGTCCAGAAGCCCCTCCCCCGCTGCTGCACGAAGCAATATGGCTTGTTTATTTAAAGTTCATTCATATTTAACATGTCACATGTCCAAATTGCACTATATTAAACACTGCACGCCCCTTGGGTCCCCAGCAGTACACCCACCAAGTGTGAAGTAGATCAGAGGAGTGTTTCTCGAAATATACGAAGGACACACCCACATATACACGGACAGGCAGAGATTCGTCACATTAAAGTGAGATGATCAGCTGTCATGTAAAGTATATTTAATTTGCTACAACCTGCAAACCCCAGGTATGGTTCTTGAAATGCTCAAGCAGTGTCAGTACTCGTGTCCTCAGCTATAACGTCAAAGCAGAAACGTTTAGATGGAGGCAAGAGAGCAGGCGAACCAGAGTTCAGTGTGTTACGTTAACAGAGTCCAGCTGCTAACGTTAAAGACAGGAACAAACTTTGGGGGGAACTGTTTGATTCGCACAGCCCTTGTTAACTGTAATAGTATGACTACAACGCGCGTGTGTGTATCAGACTTGTTCCGGCTAAAGGCAGATGTTAGCTTTCTGTAAAAAGCTGGGAGATGATGAGACAGGAATATGTTTACTTTGTGCGAATGTGTGTGTGTGTGTGTGTCCACTCCCCATGTTTCCTGTGTTTGCTACTGAGCAGCAGCACCACACCAGGTCAGCTACCACGCCCTCGTATAAAACATTTCCACTGACCACAGACAAACTCTGGCCTAAAAATATAGCGGAGGCAGCACAGAGGGGGGGGAAAGAGCAGAACAGTGGGGGGGGAAATAAACGTGGATTCCACCTTCCGCTCGCAGGTAAATAACTTGTGTTTACCTCAAAGAGAGAGAGAGATTGCTAAGTTATTGGAGCTCGTCTTCAGTTAAAGTTAAAATCACATGCTGGAATAATATTGAAACAAAGTATTTATAAAATGGAGGAGAGCGGGTGTTTTGGAAAGAAAAGCATTAGTCACTTTCAGCACCTCGACCATGCTATGATGACCTAGTGTGTGTGTGTTTGTATGTGTGTGTGTGTGTGTGTGTTTGTGCCTATAATGGACATATCGTTTCAAAGAGAGTTCATGCCGAGGCCTGGTTTGGCACACACACACACACACACACACACACACACACAACTGCAACTTCAACTAAAAATGTAAAAGAACACCCCCACAGTCACAGTGTCTAAAGACACACAAACACCAGGATTTCACCTCCACACACCAGGACCCTTGGAGTGTGTGTGTGGGGGGGTTAATACAAAACACAAACAGAGGCCACTCCACTTCAAGGATTCACTCAGTACTGGGACACTCAGGAACAGGACATTGAGCGATAATACTGTCTCCATGCAGGGTCGGAGCTCATTCACTGCATGCTTTATATTTCCCTAAAAGTTGAAAAGAAGATCAACTTTATTGATCCCATTAGGTGAATTGGACACCTTGCAATGTTGTTTTGATCTGTTAAGATTTTTGACGATGACTTTTACGTGTTCAACTGGCCTGTGTGTTTATTTAACCCTCTGAACACCAAGCAGTTTCAGGGTGTTTTTCGCTCCAGTCACATTTTACTATCCGTGGCCTCGATTTTCACTGCAATATAAAAGTCCTGCATCTCTGTGAAAACAGCACAATCATGGCTTGAAGTAGAGAGAACTCAGAGTTGTCTTTTGTGCAGAATAACTCAATTACCATGCCATAAATCATAAAATCAATTTCTTTAATCATTTATTTTACAAAAATTGGAAAACAATGGATTCTATATACAGTATATCCAACATTTTTAAGTGTCCAAAAGTGTGAACACTTAAAAAATATGAAGGCTCCACGTGCTATATAAACATAGCACAAAAAGTAAGGAAATTTGTGTTTGGTCGATTATTTCTTTGTTGTAACAATGCTTCTTCGTAATAAATCTTATACAGTTGGAAAGCCTGTTTATTTCCCTTTTAAATGGTGCCACATTTGTAAGGAACATGCATTTGTGGGATGAGCAGCAGAGCTGAGTATGTGTGTTGCGCCCATGAAAAATGTGCCAAATCTTCTCTGCCAGTGCAAACAGAGCGGGGTTTATCAGAGACTACCTCCAGAATGTGGGAGTGGAGAGGATGGAATGGCCTACAGGACATTGTCGCTCTTTATATCACGTCACCTGACTTCCCCTTTTTGCTCCCGTCATATTTTACTATGGCCACAAGAAGTCGCCCCTAAAAATGATCGTAACCATGGGGCGTTTTTTGGGGGTAGGACATTCTTGGAATAACACTATAGTGAGACAACTAAATTACAGTTGTGACTTCAATTCATTAAGTCCAACTCTTAAATTGTAACCATATTTGTTGGTCAAAATGAATACCTGTAGGACCTTTACATTGGGACTACTGCATGCTACAGATTCAAACTGAGCGTTCTATCTAATGACATGCTGCTACACACATTAGGGGTTCTTAAATAACGTCAGCTGAGCGTTTACAGTATTTGACAGACACACGGAGCTGTATGGGTGTAGGATGTGACAGGCGAAGTTTCTTTGGCTTTTGATGGTGTTTGTAATTGATGATGATAACAGCCAGGTAGACAGAGCTCCCTGTACTTAAGAGTTCCCACATGCCCCTGGGCCGTCATTAAAAAAGCTTCACCGTACCTCCAATTTCCTGCTTTGGTTTGTTTAAAGTGAGAATTCCTCCATGTGCAAGTTTTTGTTCACAAATACATGTCTGTGCATATGTGTCTATAGTTGTGTGTGTGTGCGTGTGTGTGTGTGTGTGTGTGTGTGTGACAGCAGCCTCAGTCTGCTTCCTCTCCTCACACAACTCCAAATAAACGCATGCGGCTTCCATTGGTCCACTCCACTCTGTTTGTCTCTCTGTGTTTATTTTTCTCTTTCTCTCCACTCAACGTTCACAACTCCCCCCATCCCGTGCTCCCACAATCCATTGCTCTCTTTGCCTTCCCTCTCTCTCAACACATAGCACACTGTATACAGATATCATGTGTGAGCCATGTGATCATATCAAACAATGGCATTACTTTACTTTATATCCTGCCATTTCGCATTGATAAACAATATATGAAGATATATATATAGAGAGATTGATTATTAAATGTCTTCATAGGAGACATGCAACCTGACAAATACAGTATAATAATAAACACTCATATTTTCTTACATTATAATATTATATAAACCATTTATGCAATGTTTATAAACTGCCTATACATCTGTGTAGCCTTTGCTAAATAGATGTAATAAGTAAAGTGTTACTGAATGAGGATACCAATGGGAGTGTTTCTCATGCTCCCATCTCATTCGTGATTACAATAGAAATGTGATAACGAGGTATGACTTATGATGAAATATCATAAGTCAAATAAAAAGAAAAAAATCTTTCCAATTCATTTACAACACAAAAAGGTCCTTGTCATTTTTCAAGCAAAAAAGCCAAACATTCTTTGGTTCCAGTTAGGGCTGTCAGATATCAGTTTCACTTCACGATTATCGTGGCCAAAATAATTACGATATTATTTATTTGAAAACAATTAACAATGCAATCAGTCAAATTTATCTTTAACTTTGTTTATTGCGCATTTTTGTCTGTAACATAACTGTATATGCAAAATAAATTAAGAATATTTACACAATATTTTCATATGTGTATTAGGGCTCCACATTAAGGGTTTGCCCGATTGCCACTGGCAACCATTTTGAGAAATTGGCAACCAACTCTTGCCCTTTGGTTGCCATCCGTGGCAACCATTTGTTAACGTTTAAAAATAGGAATAGCAAAAGGCAAAACATGGACCCAAAAATAAATATTTTTTTGATATTGGGGTGAAATTAAAATATTGCTATTAGTCAGAACTGGAGTGCTGCATGTGATAACACTGCACATGTGTTGGTGCGTTTACTTGTGTGCCCACAGGCATCTGTTTTAGAAATAATGGCGAAGCAAATTAAGTTGTTTGACTGTGGGGTAAAAAGTTCATCACAAACAACACACACAACATTACAAACAACTGTGCAAATTGATTCAACTGTCAAAGTGCAGTCTTGGGAGGTGAGGTATCCTGGTATCTTTGAACTGGACGGAGCTCTTTTTTGCAAAACATGTTCAACATGTAAGATCAAGTGTCATATTTTCATTATTAAGCTGACATACAGCTGCATAGTATATTAATTAATCAAAATATAAGGTGACTACAAAAGCAACCATTTTTTCCATTTCGGCGACTATAAGCTGATGCCTGAGTGTGCCCTAGTATTGAGCCTTATAATGATATCAATATTACATTTTTAAATATCATGGTTATCATCAGTACTGTCATAATTTGTTGACACCCCTACGTAAAGCTTCTCTAACGTGAAACTTTGCTGCTTTTCTTTTTAAGATGTGTCTATAAACTGAATACCCTCAGGTTCTGCACTGGGTTTACTGGAGAAAACTACACCTTGGACTTTTGGTATTTTTTTTATACAATTTAACTAATTGATTAATCAAGAAAAAAATCTCCAGATTGAACACATAATGAAAATAGTTGTTATTTTCATCCTCAAAGGCATCACATTATACTGAATACAAGAGTTACCAGCTGCTAAACTGCACTACACTGAGCCCCGCATGTTGGAGCGCCATGTCTCATCTGCCCATTACCTCCTGTTGATTGTAATCCCTACCATTAAATACTACATAAAGCCTTCCAGGAGCTGCCAGCCGCAGTTTCTCCACCACAGTATTAAGATTCTTTGTAAATAGTTTGTTTGATCAAAATGGTTTATGTTTCTTGCCCACAGTCAGCCCACTATCGCCCGGTCGTCCTGCTCCACAGTTCACAGAGACTCTTGCGACCAAATATTATCTTGGAGCGCCAGGCATGGCGTCCGCATGAGATGGTGTTTAAAATTCCCCGCTTACTGCCAACTCCAACTTTTGCCAGGAAATTCGTGTTGAGCTCAGAGAAGAATTTACAAGCGTATTGTTTTCGCTCTGTTTTGGCGGGGGCCACGTTGGTCCAAAAGGCACAATTAATAAATCAGACGGAACCGGTCAACTCGGAGGCAATCATTTGATATCTAATACAGCAACCAATCAACCTCTGCACTGTTGCTGCAAATCACACGCAGGAGTTTCTTTAAATGAGACGTACGCTGTATTAGTTTAGTAATATCAATGGCACAAACTCAGCACACATTTATATCCCTTCTCAGAGTCAGCAGGTAACCCAAGACTTTCACTGACAAGCCAGATCCTCCATTTTGGAGATAGTCAAATTTCCCAAACTGGAACCGAGCTTCTCCATTCTACATGTCACCGTCGGGCCTGTGGGCCATGCCTGACCCATGTGGTCATGGCCCTTCCACATCATGACAGATCAGGAACATTTGCTGCGAGAGCTGTTTCCCAAACTCGAGATAGGGAGCTTTCGGGCCAGAGTCTTCCACGTTCTCGTCTGGATGTGCTTGAGACAGAGCGCAGCACAACAGAGTGGAAACACACCATAATGGAACAAACAATTGTTGCTCGGCTTAATTACCTTCCAGGCGAGTATCAGGGAGAAAGAAATGTACCGTGAGCTAACACTTACCATACGCAAAGCAACACCGACCGTCTTTCCTTCTCACACACAAAACAGTTGCTTGAGAGATCATTTGTATAATAGTATAATTTGAGAAGCTGGTTGTTGGCGGTTACAGTTATGGTAAATGATCACATCACATCATGGTGAGATTAAAAGCAGACGATCTCTGGGGATCAATAAAGGCTTACCTTCTCTTACATTTCCAGCAAAACGGCAAAGCTCAATTCTGTTATAAAGCTCTACACAGGTTGGAGATGAACGGGAAAAGATGTGACACGAATGTGGCGGCAGGTTTTACCCCCAGGGGAAGGCCAGCATTACATTTATGTATGTGCACGCACACACCTTAGTCTCTCATAGAACAACAGGGGTTCTTAGCTGGATGAAGTAAACATTACACGGAGCCTCTTTCCTCTATTAGTGGAAACACATGACTTTAGGCCAGGAGACCACTGTTCGTGTCACAAACAAAACTAAACGCCGTCCCCGCCACATCCAAAGCTAACACTAGAGGGATTCCTAGAGTGTCATAGTTTGAAGCTTAGGGCCACTAACCAAGCGTCGGTATTTGACCAGTTAGGAGTGAGAATGTGTTGGACCAGATGTCATGATGATAGAATGTTCATTACAACCATAAGAGGCTTGGACTTGGACTTTGCCTACCAAAGATATGAGGGCTGACTTGGACTCTAGCTCAAAAACTTGCGACTTGACTTTGACTCTTGCTCAAAGATTCGAGACTTGACTTTGCCGCTCAAAGACTTGTGACTTGACTTCGACTCGAGTTCAAAGACTTGTGACTTGACTTCGACTTGAGTTCAAAGACTTGAGACGTGACTTAGACTTGCACCTCAAAGACTTGAGATTTGACTTGAAATCTAACTCAAAGACTTAACATTGACTATAGCTCAAAGATTTGAGACTTGACTTATGCTGCGTTCACACCAAATGCAAAGCGAAATTTTGCGTTGCATTACTCGCAGGAGTTTAGTTGCGGGGTCATTTGTGATTATTCGCGTCATTTGCGCCGGAGAGGAGGAGTGGCTTGTCTCCATGGAAACCATTATCAAATAAGCCATTTATTTCCACCATCAACCATGGAAGAAATAAGCACTATTTCTGCTTTTTACAATTCCCACATATCCCGGGAAACTAAACGCCATCTTGTCTGAGTTCATAACATCATCCGGAGGTGCTCCGTAGATTTTATCGAGCTGTATTCACTGTATATACCAAGCCACAGGTCGGCTGGTTTACTACAGCTGTATGAACCCAAAATAAACAGATTTTGATCTGATTTAATTGCAATAAACGGATAAAAGGGACGCCGAAATATCTACATAATGATGCCGATTTGTAAATAGTCTGGCTTCATGTTTTGTTAGCTCTCTCTGCAAGACGACAAGCAAATAACTTTTAAAATACTTGTTTTCTCAATGGAGCTCGGATCGATGTTGCTAGGCTTTGCTGACATTGTAACAGCTCCATCAACAGTCAAAATAATATCATCTAGGCGTAAATACGGCAGCATAGTTATTGTTTGTACCCTATGATTCATAGACATACATTTATACACATAGTTTCGTCTGGTGTCTACTTATGAGTTATCGTAGAGCTCTGGGTGAACACCTACGGCTACAATATTTTTTCCTCCATAGTTTTTGATTCAACAACAGCAGGACATCAGTGATGACTGGAGGAGGATCTCAACGCTGATATGCTTTTGCGACACAGCGTCACGCAAATTTCTCGCCCATGTGGGAAAATTTCAACTCTCGCGAATGAGGCAATTATTCATTCGCGTCATTTGCGTATTTGCATTGTTTTTGTATGTAATGTAGTCGGGTCAAACATTTGGGTCACGTTTGGTGTGAACACAGCATTAGACTTGCCCCTTAATTAAAGACTTAAGACTTGACTTAGCCTCTAGCTCAAAGACTTGAGACTTTGAGCAAAAAAGTACTTGTCGGCATCTCTGTTTTTGCGACGCATGTGTTTGGGAATTTGTTAGCACGCCACTGGGTAAATGAGACTTGGATTGGTATAGTTTTGCAGTTGTTGAAACGCAGCCATCATTTACTTCAATTCATCAAGACTTTTCTCTGTGAGGTATGCGAGGAAAACAATGTTTTCTTCAAGAATTCAAGGTACCACAGGGTAAGTAATAATATATGAATGATCATTTTGGGGTGATATTTTTTTTTTTTTAAGTAAAAGTACCACATGTAAAAAAATCATTACATGTAAAAGTCCTGCCTTCAAAGCCCTACCTAAGGAAAAGTAAACAAGTGTTATCGTCACTACTATGCTACACACATCTTCAATAACTGTTGTACAGCCCTTATAAAATGTGTGAGCTTAATATTGTCTGTCTGATTGTCTGTATGTTGTCAGATTAATCCACTGTCTTTAAACGGAGTGTTAGAGGTCCTAATCTGGTTTAATCTCTTTATTTTACCTTTGGAGGATGAAATAAAGCGAGTGACTCAAAGAAAACAAGGTGAAAAAAACGGGCCACGGCAGGGAAGATGGAAAAAAACATGCGCAAGGAGATTCCTGTGGGACACCGGGATGCTGCTTCTATTCCTGGGCAGGAGACGGAGAGGAGACAAGTGTCCGATTGAGGATCTCTGGACGGGGTGGGGGCTGTGTGGTGGTGGTTAAAGGCTCAGAAAAGCCTGCCAGAGCAGGGCAACGGGAAAATACCACAACCGTATTCGCTGCTTGTTTACCGTAAACATCCCTCTGACAGGAGCAGGAATTACACATGTTGACGCAGTAATTACTTTGATTTAGCTAAGATATAGATTTTTGACATTTAATTTAATTTGTATGAATATATGGTGAAATAATGTACTTTCAGCATTTTTTTGAAGAATAAGGAATTCTAAATATGTTTTTACTGCTAAAAAAGGGAAATTAGTCACTGGAATTTGGTAATTTGATTTGCATTTGTAATCTGTGGTCTCATTCTGTGGTGCAACTTTGCAAATTCACCGTATAAAAACAGAACTCTCAATGGCTGTCCCCTGAATTCTATCCCGAAACCTTCATAAACAGTTGCAGTGAGATATATTCACATGCTGGTTCATAGGGTTTTCAGTGAGCAAACACACTTCTATTTCTGCATCTCTTTCACCTCTTTTTGCGACAGAGAATCCTCTAACATCCCTGACGCCGGCTCCTGACACGCCCTCATGCTGACCATGCCGACACTGTGAGGAGCGCCCAGGGAGAAGAGGGAGAGGATAAAGGAGAGGTCACTCTGCTGCAGCCTCTTCCTGTATTTGATCTCCCTCTCTCCTCCCCCTCACTTTTCATCCCTTACCACGTTCCCCCAGCACCTCTTTCTTTTGTGCCATCTCAAAGATGACAGATGACTCTCCTCTCGTCCCATCTTTGAACTTCACCGCCACACTGTCCCCATTCACAGCCGCATGCATGTGAGCATTGTGCTTTGCGAATGTGTGTGTGTGTGTGGAGGGGGAATAAGGAGGCCTCCTCACCTCGGGATCACCGCTCCCTCAGACTGAGCCCATAAATTAAATGGCGTAATGGGTCGGGGATGCCAGGGTAGTGGGGTCAAACGATTTAAAGAAATCCAATGCCACTGTGGGTATGGAGGGAGACCGGACGAGCCAGAGGCATGATGTCAGTGCCCTCGAATCCCACGTCTCCTTGTGATCCAGAGAGCCTGTCACAGGGTCACGCACAAGGGAGAATACTTTTTAGGAGGCACTGAGTCGACAGCAAAGAGCAGGGGCGTAAATTAGGGGAGATCCATTTCAAGACTGAAGTAGCTTTATGTTCAAAAGGATCAACACGAAAGTGATCAAACCATTTTAACCAGTGCCCTGGGCAGTGTGGACTGATATTTATTTCACTTAAGACATGAATGTAGTGTGTGTGTGTGTGTGTGTGTGTGTGTGTGTGTGTGTGTGTGTGTGTGTGTGAACCTGTAGGACAGCCTGTTGGGGACATTGATGGTAAAAAACAAAAACCACAAAACCACAAATGTCAACTTCATGGTGGTACCACAGCCATTAGCATTAGGAATCACCCATTTATGGATATCTGTACCTGATATGATGGTAATCCATCCAACAGTTGCTGAGATATTTCAGTGGAAGAGCCGACATTAGCATCCATTGAGCACTGCCACTAACATGGCTGAAAGCTGTTGAAAATGTCATATTTTCATTGGCCATTTAGAAAGAATTTCTCAGGCTACACAAAAGTATACCCAAGTACATTTTACGTGTCTGTTCCTGAGGGCCCATCAACTCATAATCCATCCACTCCTAAAGAATCATATTTACAGAAATAACGTGTCTGCAAGTCATGACTTTTACTATAATGAGATGAAACGTCTGCATTGAGCTGTCTTTGACACATCCACTCAGGAACAGTGGGGTAAACACCTCTTCCATTAATATTACACCAACCAGAGCAAAGCAGCACTGATCTATCGATTTCTTTCCCACAACTTTGCATGAATTCCACAAATAATAAACAAATGCTTTATCGCACTCTCAAGTCATTGTAGCAAAGTGATCTAGTTACCCAAAATAATTTTCGACAATGTAATCCCTGTGTTTAGTTCAAGATTGAGCAAGGAGCATCAAGTAGCTTTACATAACCCTGAAACAAAGCTCAATGTGTTTTCTTTGCTTCTCTCAAGTGATTACGTTCCAGAAAGCGGCAGAAAACATCTCTCACTGTACTCGGCGTCTCTGTTCCAGTCTTACCATCAGAGCGGTGGATGCAGGTGTGCTGGTTGTCGCTGAGGAAGAAGCCATCCGTGCACTGACACTCGTAGCTCCCCATGGTGTTGACGCACACTTGCTGGCACCCGCCGTTGTTGTCCACGCACTCGTCCACATCTGTTAGGATTGGAGACGCACAGAGAGAGATAAAGTCAACCACGGCAGCACGGTGGAACAGCAGCCGATTCGGCTTCATAAACAAACGTGTGTCCGTCAAAGTTTATATGAACATGTCTGATCAGAGGGATGGCGTCAGCGTCGGGAATGTGAGGGTCACGCATGCTTACGCGCACAAACACACAGAGGGCAGACGGGAAGTCCTAACAGGCTTCTGATCCTGGCACCCCAAGGTGGCTGTACAAACTCCTGGCACCAGGCTGTAACGGGGATCTGACAAGGTGAGCATCACAGTGTGTGTGTGTGCGCAGATGCTGGTGCAAGAGTGTGTTTATAGGGCCTCCGCTGTGCTGCTGAAAGACCAGTAAATTTCCAATGGGGCATTTTGATGGGGGCTGAAGTGAACTGCAAACTTGTAACACCCTCAACTGACTTTAACGGGGATCAAACACGACTACCCGGGTTTGTGTGTGTGTGTGTGTGTGTGTGTGTGTGTGTGTGTCTGTGTGTGCGTGATCCCAGTGGCTGACTGGAATGACTTTCCACTGTGTTTAGTCTGAGGTTCTGACAGGCAGGTTACACAAACAGACATACTGCAAAGAATGAAAGAAAGAAAAGACAGACAAAGACAAAAAAATGTACAACTTGGTGTTTATCGCGCCAGACACCATGTCCAACCTAGTTTTACCTGAGCCTATACACGCTTTGATCTAATAGTTACCATCAAGCCAGGACAAAAGCCATATATGGCGTTGTTTCAAAGCAACGCTTGAAGGGTTCATTCAACATGTACGACATGTTCTGATCGGCCATGCCTAAGACCATGGGAAATGCGATTTTGTCAAATGATCCTGCCGCATCAACTATCAAGTCAGTACACTCCAAGATCGGATCTTGCTCGCATTGGGATCCAATTGGCCAGACCAGATGCCGAGGTGGCCCAACGTAGGTCTGGCACATAGACTGTATATAAGAAAGTGGACCCAGTCACTGTTACGTCACTGTTTGAAGTCTTGAGTTGAAGACTTGAAACTAGAGAATCAAGACAATGAACTCATGTTTACTGAGGTAATACATTTTTGCAACCAGAGGAGTCGCCCCCTGATGGCCATTAGAAAGAATACAAGGTTAAGGCACTGCCACATTGGTTTCACTTCTCAGACCCAAAGGTTGCCGCCTGGTCTCACATCATCTTCCCCCCCCACACAGCCGAAGAGAGGAGGAAATAATTAGGGTAACTTTGCACAGTCCATCCTGGAAGACATTCATGGTGTGTCGCTCACTTTTATACGGAACTTGAAAAAGAATAAAAACGAGAGCTTAACAAGTTAAAACTGTTAAACTTTCTTACCTCTGCACAACTTCCAGTCAGTGGCTGACGTGGCCGTGTTTGCTGGATTGTAAGTTTTGGAAAGCTACAAAAACTGCTGTTGTTGCAGCAAGTCATCCCCCTCTCTCTCTCTCCCCTGTCTCCCTTATCAATTAGAAACGCCACAAAAATACATCTTGTCAGGATGTATTTCTTATACTCATCTATCTCGTTTCTTCTTGTAACAGTTCACTGAAAGCGTCCCCCAAATACATTTCGTAGGACGGAGATCAGCTCCAAGAGGATCTTGGAGCTGATCTCCTACAGTTACGGAGCCCTAGACTGAGTGCATTTAAGAGGAGGGGAGGCCAAAAACAGAGGATAGAAAGAGAGTAGTTGTGCACAGTGCAGAGATGAACACATACTGTTGTAGTTACTGTATACAGCTGTTGGAGCCTCTGCCAAACACTTGCCAACTTCTGACTCTACTGTACCCTTTTATCACCTGCTACCACCCTTCCAAAAACACAATAAGACAACTCTTACACTGCTGCTTCTAGACTGAAATCAAGGGTTCTACTTTACTTTAATCTAGTTTTTCCAGACCATTTCGTGATTTGATTTAAGGATTATGGTTAGGATTATGATTAAGATTCACCTTATTAACCCATATTTTAAGATTCCAATCTTACCAAAACCTGGTCAATTATAAGAAATAATTCAACAATAAGTCAATACACTTCCCTATTTTGCGGATATGTTTGGGATCAAATCTTGGTTGCTGGAGAACCACCCCAACCCCATTAGCTCTATGTCCATAATTTTCCCTGAATGTACCCTGGATGATGCATGAACGAGAGTGCAATCGAACTTAAAGCTGGCTTCACTCGCTCCCGGACTCATACGCCCATAAACCTCCAGTTCCTGTGTAAATATACTGGTGTATTAGTGTCCTCGCTGAACTCTGGGCTTTGTTTTCATTTCACTTCCGAACGGCGTTTTAAGCAAAACTCATGGTTTAACAGATGTCATAAATGTGACTGAGGCATTTTATTTTCAGGCTGGATAAGGGGGGAGAGAGGCAGAGAGAGAGGCAGAGAGAGAGAGAGAGAGAGAGAAGAAATGCAGCCATCTCCAAGTCCAACTACTCTGCCAACATTTCTGCATAAACACAGGCCACAGGGCCATTTTGCAAGTTTCAACCGAAGCCCCTCTGTTTTGTTTGACTGTGCTTGTGTAAACTTGCGTACAATTTTGTTTAGACACAACTAGGATGTGCTTGACACATCCTAGTGGGGGGGGGGTAAAGATGCAAAACAAGTGAATAAAGTCATTTCAAAATGTCTTCTAGATGATTGATTTCTAGAATGTTTGATCATGAGGAAAACGCTGAGGAAAACCACCAGTAGAAACCACACAAATGTGCAATATTTACCCTATATTCTACCAAAATTAGCGCATATGTGCAGTTTTTTTTCAAATACAGGACAACCCGCTAAAAATAGGTGATAGACACCTGTCCCATTGCTGGTGGCTTTGAGGAGAGCAAATTATTTGTATGTTTTGTACATTAATCAATTCTGATAGTTGTCCAAATCTCTGTTGATTTTATTATCTCTCGCCAGGAGAAACATTCAATCTATCACGTGTGTGCGTGTGTCCGGGAGTCCATGAGTGAGTGTGTGCCTCTGTGTCCATCCACGGTTAATCTCACATTCTGCTGCAGCAAACTGCATAATGCTGCCGGCCAGTTATGGCTGTACGCTCAAAGACTTTGCGTGGTAGCGGTGAGCCACACTTACTCGAAACACCTTTTATTGCACTGCCATTGGCCGCTAGTGACAACACGGCTGAGTGCATCTCCAACCCCCCATTTGCTACTCTGTGCACACATTGAGGGGGGGGGGGGGGGGCGACGTTTGCGGTGTGTTTGGCTAACAGCTAACGGAGCTACCAGCACAAACACTGCTGTAACTCGCCACTGCTAGGCGTGCAGATCGTTTTTAAACTTTGCCTGAGTTTATCTGCCCCTTCCCTCCCACCTCCTGTCCGTTACATGCTGGACCTCTCCGTGACATACCGCGGCCGCTGGCTCCCCGCTGCGCCGCAACCTCTCAGATCTCGCCATGGAATGAAAAGGATGTGTCAGAAGGAAAATAAACTTGCGCAAGCTGCACCGGACGTTCACAGAGGGCACCGAAAGATCGACACATTGGGCCCAGCTGTGTCCACGCCAAAACCAAATAAATAAAGTCACAATCAAGAAGAAGAAAGGAGCCGAAACAGGACCGCTCTTTAATCAGAGCACAATTACGCAATCTTAAATCAATTAGTGCCCTAACTTGTTGACACAGTGCATCTGGGACATGATGGAGTGACTTCCTGCCCCCTCACGCAAACTGATTTATTTTTCTTTTTTTTCTTCCAAACTCAATCTTCTGAAGTGCCGTTTGTCGTTTGAGTCTTGTTCAGAACACCACAAGGTTCTGAGGTTTCTCAATATCATGCTTCGGGTCTATTAAATGCCACAGTCTTTGTTGCTTTTCACAAGCGGGCCCAGAGCGTGCGAGAAAAGTAAGAACTAAATAGAGTGTGAACTTTGACGGAGAAACAAACAAGTCGGATAAAAAATGTTGTTTTCAGATGGAGCTGTTGCACTTTGATGCTGCAGTTTACGATTTAAGAGTGTCACTCTGAATGGTTACACACCACAATACACTACTTAGCTTCAGCGTTCGACTTGAACCCAAAAGCTCACGGCAACAAATGTCTTCTGAGCAGGGACCTGACATTATGTTCCCAGCCATGATTAGTGAGTCTGAAAGCAGGATCCCACATTTTACCAGCCACGGAAGACACATGATTTTCATTTGACTGCATCTTTGAACTAATCACGGCCGATTTCCAGTCATGGGGCTGCCGTGCTGTGTTATGACAGCTCGTTGTACGAGAGACGAGACACTTTCTGTCTCTGGGTGTACACAGACTGCCAGTATTAATTGGGACGAGAGAGCGTGTGCGATCGTGTGCCCTCATTCATACAGTAAATCTCCTGCTGAATGAGACACTTGAGAGCGAGACATTATGACAAACACTGAGGCCCTTGTTGACGAGCGGCGTGACGGCGACAGTTGGAGCTGCGCTTGAACTGCTGTTTGACAATAGGCCGACGTGTCAGTCTCTCAGAGGCCTGTTTATATGGTTACCATGCATCACAGGGCACTCTGCAGTCAGTGATGACAGTAGACATAAAGCATCGGAGAGGCTGGTGACGATGTGTTGTCCATGAGTCAATACACAGGAACGCATTACCCATTCTGCAGTGTAGTATATCTTCTAAAGTGGGCTAAATATAGCTCTTACAAAACCCATACCTGAAATACAACCTAATCCCCTGGATAGCACCGTCCTCTGCCAGCAGTCCTATTATGTATTCTTCTTATGGGGTTTAAAATGTGAAATTCAATTATTTTGTTTCAAAATGAGATATTCCACATTTGCAAAAACAGACATACTGCTGGAATCAGAGTAAGCCACATAATACAAACTCCTATTATATATGAGTCATGTCAACATCTTTGCTTACAAACAGCCTGGGGTTTTAAAATATTGACTGTGTGGTGCAATTCAGGAAGCAACTTTGTTTAATCTGAAATGAACACACAGCAAAGTGAGACCATGCCAGAAGTAGGCTTTCACCTGGTCCAAAAACAACCGAGCATGGACTTAAGAATCAATTGATTTGCAATGACCAGTATCTAAAACTCACAATGAACACATTCTCACTCCCAACTCGTGGAATACGATCGCTTGGTCAGTGACCCTGACCCTCTAATTTACAGCATCAGTTTTGGACGTGTCACGGACGGCGTGTCACCATACGCTCGTTATGCATATAGTGTCTTTTCAAAATAAACTTCCATCTTGACAAGAAGTTAGGTTTTTGCAACAAAATCCATTAGTTAGAGTTAGAAAAAGATTGTGTTGAAAGCCTGGTGTGTCTCATACAGACACTAAAGGGTGCCTCGGAGCGTTGGTGTCAGACGCCATGGGGCACTGACCAAACATTGGTATTTGACGAGTTGGGAGTAAAAATGGCTTTAACAAGGATTCAATCATGTCTGTCCAATTGCAAAAGACACTTGATCACACAGGGTTCAATGTTAATGATTTTTTCCAGGCAAGTGGGTCAGAAATCTACTTGCCCAAAGTAGATTTTACTTGCCCCTCTAGAAACAGTTTTATTTATTAGTAGTTATCAAATAACAACAAAGACTAAAGTTACTCATCATGTTTAATCTTTCTTGTGAGCTTCTAGGTTTACTCGCCCTGCGTGGCATTTTACTTGCCCAAGGCAAGCCGGCAATCCTTTTTATTGAGCCCTGTCAATGTGACATATTGTAGCAGAGGTAAAAGTATAGCACTAGGACACCGATACAAAAAGACTCTCCATTTGCTCCTTTAAAGCATCACTTGATTCATATAAGACAATGTACTAATGGTCTAAAAGAAAGGCTTAGGTGCACCATGTCACAATATCTTGCATCAGAGGACATTGGCAGCAGAAACTGCCAATCAGTCATGCCAGTGAAATGTTACCTACGTCAGAATTTATTCAGTTATGGCATTCCCATAATTCATCTAGCATGTCAACTATTTTTCAACAAAGGTATAAAAACCACCATGAACGAGCGTAAAAACTTTCTTTGGCGATTGAGGCGGTTTTATCAAATGTTGCCGTTTTCATACAGTATGTCAGGATCCAGGATCCCTGTCTGACCCGTTGTGTGTGTCCTCTGTTTCCCCTGATCTCCTCTCCTCATGTGTCCTGTCATTCCCCTGTTTGTTATTGTGTGCCATGTGCTCTGTGTTTGTCCTCTGTCTCCAGACACCTCCCATGGCCACACCCTTGATTGTGCACAGCTGAGGACACTTCAGCTAATCACCTCCTGCAGGCTGACACACCAGACTCAGGTCCCACTAACGATTCCCCTGGCACTATATAAACTCTGGTCCTGCAGTCTAGGGTTGTCAGGTCGTACCGTCTTTCACCCACTTCAACCCTGTATCACCTTCTGCCTCAAGCACCTGCCTCTGGTGTCCGTCGGTTCAGGAATCCCCCGTGTCCTCCGGTGTCGAGCCACGGGACTCACACCGTCGATCTGCCTACTCTCTGGTGTCGGACCACGGGCTCCACACCGTCCTGTCTTCTCTATTCAGGCTAAATAAAACCTATTCTATTAACTTCTGTCTCCTGTGGTCTTGGTATTGGGTCCTAACCGTGAACTCCCGTGACACAGTATTTCTAATGCGATACTTCAAAATGCATATACAGTTGTGTGAAAAAGTGTTTGCCCCCTTCCTGATTTCTTATTTTTTTGCATGTTTGTCACACTTAAATGTTTCAGATCATCAAACAAATTTAAATATTAGACAAAGATAACACAAGTAAACACAAAATGCAGTTTTTAAATGAAGGTTTTTATTATTAAGGGGGAAAAAAAATCCAAACCTACATGGCCCTGTGTGAAAAAGTGATTGCCCCCCCCCCTGTTAAAACATAAATTAACTGTGGTTTATCACATCTTTGGAAAGCTGAGTTCAATTTCTCTAGCCACACCCAGTCCTGATTACTGCCACACCTGTTCTCAATCAA
>NW_022280079.1:2728392-2797125 GCF_004355925.1 Anarrhichthys ocellatus | reverse complement strand
TTGATTGAGAACAGGTGTGGCAGTAATCAGGACTGGGTGTGGCTAGATAAATTGAACTCAGCTTTCCAAAGATGTGATAAACCACAGTTAATTTATGTTTTAACAGGGGGGGGGCAATCACTTTTTCACACACGGCCATGTAGGTTTGGATTTTTTTTCCCCCTTAATAATAAAAACCTTCATTTAAAAACTGCATTTTGTGTTTACTTGTGTTATCTTTGTCTAATATTTAAATTTGTTTGATGATCTGAAACATTTAAGTGTGACAAACATGCAAAAAAATAAGAAATCAGGAAGGGGGCAAACACTTTTTCACACAACTGTAAATATGTGAATGGAAACAAGTCCAGAGAGCTAACATCTCATTGAATGCATGAATAGTTATGTCTTTATACGGTTCCCATAAACACTCTGACTGGTCAGCCTGTAGCTCTGCTACTGTTACCTGATGATGGTTCAAGTCAAGTGAAAACATTCAGTGATCCATCTGACAAATAGATGGGAGAGAAGAGGCAAGAGGAAAGAACACCAGACAGCTATTAAGGTAATTAAATGAAAGCTAGTACAAGGTCAGCAGACAGACAGGACGAGTATAACAGAACAGAGGAAGAAAAGAAAGACAGAAAAGAGACAAAGAAAATAAATGGAGCATCACAGGAGACGGTGGAAGAAAAGAGAATGAAACAAAAAGCAGACAGTAAGGGAGACGGGGACAGGGAAACACAAGGAAAAAAGGGAGAGAGACAGAAAAAGATAGTCTCCTTCTGTATCTTTTTCTGTCTGGAAAATAAAGAGAGAGCGGTGCAACAAGAACGTGTCTCCTCCATTAGTCTGTTTTAACACAGACGTTGCGAAATAAAGCAGCAAATAGAGCAGAACCTCATCACCTCAGAGAAGACCAGAAGGAAAGACGAGAGGACAAAGGAGAGGAGAGGAAAGGATCCAACAGAGGAGAGGAAAGGAATCAAGAGAGGAGTTAGAAAGTAAAAAAGAGAGGAGACAAATCAAGAGAGGAAACAAGAGAGGAGATGAGAGAGAAAAAAGAGAAGAGAGGAGATGAGGAGAGGGGAGGACAAAGGAGACGAGAGGAGAGAAAGGGAAAAATAGAGGAGAGGAAACAAGAGAGGAGATGAGAGGGGAAAAAGCGAGGAGAGGACAAAGGAGATGAGAGGAAACAAGAGAGGAGATGAGAGAAAAAAAAGAGGAGAGGACAAAGGAGACAAGAGAGGAGAGAAAGTGAAAAAGAGAGGAGAGGAAACAAGAGAGGAGATGAGAGGGGGAAAAGCAAGGAAAGGAGGAGAGGACAAAGGAGACGAGAGGAAAGTAAAAACGAGAGGATAGGAAACAAGAGAGGAGATGAGAGGGGAAAAAGAATAGAGAGGAGAGCATAAAGGAGACAAGAGGAAAGGAATCAAGAGAGGAGAGGAGAGGAGAAGAAGGAAGAAAGGAGAGACAGTGAATGAAAGAAGCAAGGATAGAAGGAAGCAAAAAAGAAAGGAAATGAGAATTAAGGAAAGAAGGACATATGGTAGGTTGGAAGGAAAGGACAGGACACAGGGAGGAAGAAAGGAAGGCAGAGAAGAAATAACAAATGAACTGTTGGAACAAGGAACGAGGAATGGAAAAGTGAGGAAATGGAGGAAAGAAAAGTACAATTGACAAAGAGGGAAAGAGAGATGAAATAAAAAACGAGCAAAGGAGAGAAAGAAAGACTGAAGCTTTGATTCAAACTAAGGAGGAAGGAAATACAGAGCGGGGTGAGGAGAAGGAACAAAGAGGTAAATAAAGACAGAACAGAACGAGAAAGAAAGGTAGAAATAAGATAGAAGAAAGAAAAGATTGCCTCTTAGATTGCAATCACACGGACCTCGTGTCTGATTTCACGCTTTACCGCCTCGTTTGAACTCAGTAACCTGCTTTTAATCAGTCGCGGTTCATTAAGGCCGCATCCAGCGAGCATCCAATAAAGCACGTCTCCGGGTTGAAGTCAGACGTGGGCTGGCTTCCTCTCGTTGGCCCGTAAAGAGCAGAATGGAATCGTTTGAATTAGCGGCACCAACACAACACGTGTGGTGGAATCCTGCTAACCTCACATCCCTCCTTCTCCAGCTCACCACAACACAAAGAGCGATGCGGCGGCTAACCAGCGAGCTAACGGCTGTAGACAGTCAGGGCCCGTTAACAGACAAACCAGCAGGAAGTAAGCAACACATGTGATGACACCAATACAGAGACACTGTCCCTCCAACTTGCTGCTCCGACACTACAACACCGCACAGCAACAACATTCTCACCTTATTCACAGCAGGTGTGTGACCACGATGTCGAAGCAGAGAAAATAAATAGATATCTACTTGCACAAAGTCAATACTTGCCGTTATACAAATGTTTTATACAAGGCAAAGGTAAATGCTATGTTTAATCTTTCTTTAAGTAAATGAATTCGCCAACATCCTCTAACGCCCCCCAACTGAACGCCCTCCCTCCAAATGCATGTGAATGCCCGATCGGTACTGCACATGTGCAGCTCTCAACATAGTTGAGAAGGAAATGAGTTGGCTCACTCCTTCTCCATCAGCAGCTGACTGGCTAGATTTACTAGCCCTACGTGGCCTTTGACTTGCCTTATTGTTGAGCCCTGCTCTACACTGCATTACAATCGCCTCTACTGGGGTCAACGTTCAACATGTCAAAAACTAATATGACAGTTGAAAGTACATTTGTTTTTTACCAAAGCACTTGTTTTGGTTTAATTCTCATGACACACTCTATTTACTTTTACAAAGAACCGAAAGCGAGGAAAGTAGATCATTTCTGCACATTGAAGCAGGAAGTAGCTCTGAACCTATAGGATTAGACCACATTATGCAACTTTATCCTTTGTTTTCACGTTTTATTTGATACATAAATTAGGGATGCATGATACCGACTCATATAGCTGGATCGAGTATCATAATTTGATTCAATTCTATGTATGAAACATTTACATGCTCAGTGACTGATATCTCATTTCATTTCATTAAAGTGAGAACAGAACTGTACTAGTTGCATAATAATGTAAGACGTTTGTCATTGTGTTGTTTTCATCATGTTTATGTCTCATGACAGTAACTTCTGTAGACATAGTGCGTCCAACGTTTAAAACCTTTCACTATTCCAATAGAAACCACGGAAACGAGCTGAAACCTCAGCATGGGGACGGATTTTTTAAATAGTGCTTTCATTGAACATCTCTGGCCCTTGTTTGTGCATGGAGGAACATTTGACTTCTGACAGCATGGCGTCTTTAATTCTGCATTACAGTATATCAGCTGTTTGAAATTCATCCCCCGTAAGGTGAATCCACAACTCGGAGCTTTACTCTGCGCTGCCGGCTGCTGCGATTAGCGCTCCGTCTCTCACTCAATCTCTCCAAAAGGCTCAAAGAATGAGGCTGCAACACTTACAAATGCCAAAACACAAGACACACAGGGCATTCAAAAGCACACGCTTCCTTTTATGTGTTGTGTTTTATGTTTGCTCTCGTCAGTCAGCAGTGGGAGACTGACAGGATGAGATGTGTTCGAGCACATCTTGTGCAGAAGAAAAAAAAACATTACTCTGACTGACGCTAAGTCAATAATGAAGCAGCAGCGGGGCTACACGGGGCTGGATGTGTCAGTGGTAAAGCACAGCCAGATATCTGTAGGAGAATTCTTCAACCCCGACCGCCCTCCCAACAGCACAGAGAAACAAGCACCAAAACAGCAGAGATCATGGAAAGCCTCCAAACGATGACGGAGGGACTCTCCGGAGAAAAGGCCAGCAGAGCCACACACCCACACACACATAGGAACATCCACGCACCCTTAAGCATACTCTCTTAAGCTCAGACAGACAGACATATTCAATCATGTACTGATTCAGATGGATGCACACACCCAGAAACACTCAGCGATACCCTCCAAGGCTAGATTAACATTGAGACACACAGCAGACTTCTACAACAACATATTAGGTCCGTTGCCTGTAAAAAAAAAGAAAACGGGGGGTAATATTTTGAGAATAGAAACCTTAGATGGATATAAACTTGGATATTCTCTGAGATAAATTTATAAGAAAAAAAACTAGGAAAAATAAATAGTGTTTAGCTTCACTTTGAAAGGTGTGATTTTATGTTAATCCCCCTAAGGTGAAAACAAAATAAGCAAGTTATTACATTACAGTCTTTGGACAGCAGACGCTTTTGTCCAAAGCGACTTACAATTCAGATTATATCACACCATAGGCACCGCTACGGGAGCAATGTTTGTGGTTAATGCGACTAGCAGAGCCGGAGCCGGGGATCGAAATCATAAAGTTTTTAATTGAGAGATTTCTCTCAAATTTACAATGATTTACCACTTTAATCTCAGAGAAAATAAGTTTTTTCCCTGAATGTTAGCCCCCTCCCCTATAGTTTATATCTAAATCAAACCTACTATAGCCATAATACGCAATTATAGACTTCACATAGGTCTACAGTCTTTCATGATTTTTTTAAATACTTATACCAGATGAAAAACCCATGATGTCACATTTATGAGGATATATAATCAATGATTTTGTCAAGATCAGGAACAAACAGCAAAACTTTTAATATCATGTTTGCCCACAAGACATGACTATTTAGTACATAGTCCCTTTAGTCATTTAGTCCATCCATCATTCAATCATCAAGTGCATCATTTCCATCAGCCCTGTTAACAGAGACACACACAGAGGAGGGATGTTCTTACCCTGACAGTTGTGTCCGTCGTGGGCCAGCATGAATCCATCGTAGCAGGTGCATCTGTAGTTGCCAGGTATGTTGATGCATTCATGGACACAGCCCCCATTGTAGTCATTCTCACACTCATCCATGTCTGAAAGAGAAAGGTGGTAGTGTTACTGACACCTTAATGATTGCAGTTGGTTTGTGATTTGCAAAAAAAGAGAGTTGGTGAGTTGTTTCTTGTCAGTGTGGAGCGTGATGTCATACAGTCCTTCCTGTCAATCACCGGACACATGAAATATGTTTTGTATTTAATGGCAGGGTTGGTCATTTTGAGAAACTAGCAAGTGTATGTCTTTTTTAAACTTCCATCCATCCATTTTCCTCCGCTTATCCGGGGTCGGGTCGTGGTGGCAACAGGCCAAGCAGGCTGACCCAGACTTCCCTCTCACCGGCAACATGTTCCAGCTCATTCTGGGGGATCCCGAGGCGTTCCCAGGCCAGCTGGGAGATGTAATCCCTCCAGCGTGTCCTGAGTCTTCCCCGGGGTCTCTTCCCAGTTGGACGTGCCTGGAAAACCTCCAGTGGGAGGCGTCCAGGAGGCATCCTAATTAGATGCCCGAACCACCTCAGCTGACTCCTTTCGACGCGAAGGAGTAGCGGCTCGACTCCAAGCTCCCTCCTGATGACCGAGCTCCTTACCCTATCTCTAAGGCTGAGCCCGGCCACCCTACGGAGGAAGCTCATTTTGGCCGCTTGTAACCGCGACCTTGTCCTTTCGGTCACGACCCAGAGTTCGTGACCATAGGTGAGGGTAGGAACGTAGACCGAGTGGTAAATTGAGAGCTTTGCCTTCCGGCTCAGCTCCCTCTTCACCAAGACGGTCCGGTGCAGCGCCTGCTTTACTGCTGCAGCCGCACCGATCCGTCTGTCGATCTCCCGCTCCATCTTACCCTCACTCGTGAACAAGACCCCAAGATACTTGAACTCCTTCACTTGAGGTAGGCACTCCGTCCCCACCTGGAGGGAGCAATCCACCGGTTTCCGGCAGAGCACCATGGCCTCAGATTTGGAGGTGCTAACTCTCATCCCCGCCGCTTCACACTCGGCTGCAAACCGCCCCAGTGAATGCTGGAGGTCACGATCCGAGGAGGCTAACAGGACCACATCATCTGCAAACAGCAGAGAGGCGATCCCGAGACCCCCGAACCTGACGTTCTCCACCCCCAGGCTGCGCCTAGATATCCTGTCCTTGAAAGTCACGAACAGGACCGGAGACAAAGGGCAGCCCTGGCGGAGGCCAACACCCACCGGGAACGTGTCTGACTTATTGCCGAGAATGCGGACACAGCTCCTACTGCAGTCGTACAGAGACCGGATCGCCCGTTGTAATGGGTCCGGCACCCCATACTCCCGCAGCACCCCCAACAAGAACCCCCGAGGGACCCGGTCGAAAGCCTTCTCCAAGTCCACAAAGCACATGTAGACTGGTTGGGCAAACTCCCAGAACCCCTCCAGTAGTCTTGCGAGGGTAAAGAGCTGGTCCACTGTTCCACGGCCGGGACGGAATCCGCATTGCTCCTCTTGTATCTGAGGTTCGACAAACGGTCGAAGCCTCCTTTCCAGCACCCTGGCATAAGCCTTCCCCGGGAGGCTGAGTAGTGTGATACCCCGGTAATTCGAGCACTCTCCGGTCCCCCTTTTTGAATATGGGAACCACCACCCCGGTCTGCCAGTCCATGGGCACTGATCCCGACCCCCATGCAACATTGAAGAGGCGTGTCAGCCAGGACAGTCCAACTATGTCCAGCGCTTTCAGCATCTCAGGGCGGATCTCATCCACCCCCGCGCCTTGCCACCAAGGAGCTTTTTGACTACCTCAGCGGCCTCTGCCAGGGATATGGGTGAGCCTCCCCCTAGATCTTCAGGCGCTGCCTCCTCTGCAGAGGACATGTTAGTCGGGTTTAGGAGTTCCTCAAAGTGCTCTTTCCACCGCCCGACGATGTCCCCTGTCCAGGTCAGCAGTTCCCCCCCCCGCTGCTGAGAACAGCCTGGGGTAAGCCCCGCTTTCCCTTCCTGAGCCGTCGAATGGTTTGCCAGAACCTCCTTGAGGCCAACCGAAAGTCCTTCTCCATGGCCTCCCCGAACTCCTCCCATGCCCAAGTTTTAGCATTCACGACCACCGCAGCTGCAGCCCTTCTGGCCTGCCGGTACCTGTCAGCTGCTTCGGGAGACCCCTGGGCCAACCAGGCCTTGAAGGTCTCCTTCTTCAGTTTGACGGCTTCCCTCACCTCCGGTGTCCACCACCGGGTTCTCGGGTTGCCGCCACGACAGGTTGGATAAGTTTTTTTAAACTTATCCAACCAAAAAACTCAGCCCAGTGTTGCCAACTCTTTTCCAATGAAAGTAGCTAGCAGCACTAGCTCCAAATGTCGCGCAATCTAGCGGAAAAGTCGGCAAGTCTGCAACACAGACAGCCCAGCCCAGCCTCGCTCGAAAGCCACTCCCACAAAATGATCATCATGAAAGAAAACAACAAACACGGCTACTGTTAGTACTCACAGCTGTTAAGATAGCAGCTTCTGGTGGTAAGCAATGAGTGCACGGGCAGAATACAGGCAGGCAGGCAGGCCGTCCAATCATCACATTTGGGCCAAATTAAATAATTGGACAAGCTCATTACAGTCCTTAGACAGCCACAGACATTTGTTTTTTTCTGAACATTTGATTAATTGCAGGATTTAAAGAGAATTTCAACAAAAATATCAGAAAGAAGATTACCAACCCTGCCTTTAATGCATATTTGGTGGAATTTTTTTTTTAAACAGTGTATGTAAAAAAAAATAAATAAAATAACTGATTTCACTCAGACATTTAACAATGCTGTTTTTATGGGGAATGAAGAGGGTGTTTTTGTTTGCTTCAGTTGCATCAGTTCCCAGATTACTTTTTATTTTGTGCCACATGCCCTCGTCGGCAGTATGCATCCAGGTGAGTGCCGCTTGACACTTTAAAGATCGCAAATGTTCCTCCTGTCTAGACGTCAGTCAGAGCGTAGCAGCAGGTTACTGCAACCTAACACATGACAATGACAATGATGATACTAGTTTTGATCTAATGCTTTACTTTCAAGTTTGGATGCCAGTGAATTTATCAACCTGGCTGCATTACCTTGCAGAAATGGGGGATACTCGGAAAGCGGGGACAGTCGGGTGGGGGGGAGTGAGAGAGGAGAGGAGAGGAGAGTGTCAGCCACTGTTTATTCGTCTGGGGATGCACCCTCCCCACCTCTGAGCCAGTGGAGGGCTTTCACAGGAGCGGCTCACAAGTGGTTGCCATGCGGAGTCACTTAAGCAAACAGTACCCCCCCCCCTCCGTGTGAACAGCAGGAGATCCGGGAGGCGGCAAGGAAGACCCGGCCTCATTTTACACCATGGCTGCTGTCTGTCAACGGTCCACGTTGCTCGTCTGTCTTTCTGTCTGTCTGACAGCTGAAATCAATGAAGATATTTTGAGAATGAAGTCACTGGTAGTGGCCACCACCCCTTCCCTTGCATGTATAATAACAGAAACACTTGTGTTACAACTAGCGTTGTGTTTTAGTAGCCTACAACTGACCACATGCAAAGTCCTGCTTATATTCCTGTCAACAACCACCTTCTATGGTAGAAAAAAAACCTAGCTCATGTTTTACTCCAGGCAACAGTTACGATATCTTTTACATGTATTTAGAAAAACCAAATAGTACTATGTAGATAGACGTGGTCGGTGTTACGGCATGTGTGCCACTGGCGTGACTACAGCAGATCTTAACTTTAGTTCCAACAGATCAGCACTGTCACCGATATTGTCCTGCCATATGAGTCCAGACTTTGTTTGTTTGGATCACAGAGTCACAGTGGTTTGATTGATGGAAGGAGGCCGATGGCTCTGAGCAGGAATGAGACACTGGCACACAGCATCGATGGACGACACACACACACACACACACACACACATGACATGGCTCTCAGCCGCCACATCCTGCATGTGGACATAACCCAGACCTGGACGCTGAGCATATACAAACACTAATGTACGGCACGCACACGCGCCAACACCAGAACACGTGCAAAATGTAATTACTTACACAGAAAAAAGATCTTCTATCCACAAAACACTTCCGTTCAGATGGTTAACGTCGCCATTTGGGCTCGGGAGTACAAGCGCTTTGAAAAGTCCAAAAGCGGGCAGACATAAACATGAAAAGATCCTCATCTGAGGGGTTTCACTTGGTTAGAAACCATTATGACAAAAGCCAAATCAATGCCATATTCTGCGTTCATGGAGCACCACAGACATGTTTACCAGAAGCCAATTACACAGGCCAACACACATCAGTGCAATTTAATTCTGTTTGTCTGATCCCTGAGAAAGGAACCCTGTCTCTGCACTTGAAGGAATATTTTAGCATGATTGAGGTTAAAGGGGACACTCTCATCCACACGTACTCACAAGTGTCAGATGAGAAGATTATCATTAGCTCTTTGGATTAAATTATGTGATATGAAATAGTGACCAAAGCCTCCATCGAAAGGTTCATAAAACTGACTTTAAAACTGCTTTATTTGTGTCGCATGTGTTTACGAGCAGCCATAATTCCTCTTAAAGGTATGGAAAACATAAAGAAAATCAATCATGGGGAGAATTAAAGAGCCCGAGCGTTGTGTATACAAACCGATCACAGCCATCACTGGCTCATCCCAAAAGGCATTTGCAACCAATTAGGGCGAGCTGGAATGGGCGACTGTTTGGGGAAAGAGGTTGTTTGGACACTTTGCTGTGCTGCCAGCTCGGATGGCGCGGTGCAGCACGATGTGGCACTTCCTCTGTGTTCTGCTTTTCATCTGTTGGAGATGAAGGGAGAAGCGAAAGACTACGGTCTACTGAGGGGGCGGTCAGGGGGGGGCTCACTGCTGAGGGTGAATGAAAAGCAGCAGGTGATTAATTGGTGCCTGAACTGCTTCAAACGGGCAGACTGAGACTACATTCACACTAAGTTGGCTAAATTTGAAAAAACGTCTTCTTCTTCACTAGCGTTTAAAAATCAGTCTCTAGATTAGATGAAAGCAAAATGTTGTTTGCTGCTGAGAATAGAGGGACCGAATCTTTACAAAAACACACCTGAAAACGCTGGTGTGGAGCAGAAGTTACACCAAGATTTGACTTTAATATGATGTGTGGTTTTTAGCATTGCTCTTTTATAAGAATGGGGACTAGATTTAACAAACAATTGTCAAAATCAAAGCAGCAGACCCCTATATTAGTCCATAGTGAGTCAGGCTCCAAAAACATCACATCTTACATTTACCATAATGCTACCAAGAGAAGGTATCCATTAGAGCCCACTTATTTTAACTCATATCCAGTTTGGTACACTGTTAAACATGTGGAGTTTCCCAAACCCAAGTTAGTAAACCTAAAGATAACTCTGATGACCTCAGAACTGACAAATATTCTCCAGAGTCACAGAAGACATCATTACAACAACTGTTTTCACAGTGTTTAGCTGTTCTGAATGGCTACACTCCAAGATGGGGAGAGCCGAACGTTAAAAGAGCGAGACGCGATTGTTCAAACAGCGCACAATTTTCAAAAACCTTTTTCCTCAAAGATCCCTGATTCTGCTCAGTCTGAGGATTACTTTGAGTGACTAATTATCCCTGTCATAATGTGGGTAAAACCCGCATTTAAAGCACAAGCACATATGATACATTCAATTCAACCACTTAATTTCCATTGGTTCTAGAGAGAAGACTTGGAGCATGCGTAGGTGCGTGTGTGACAGAAGGATTAGAGGGACAGGCCGGCGGAGGAGGGTGCGTCGTGGGGTCGACTCGGCCCCAAACAGTGCCACTTCCTGCCCCTGAGCTGTTGTTGACATCTGACAGCGGTGCCCCGACAGCTTCAGACCGGCTGCTGCTTCCGCGCGCAATCGCGCACGTTTTCTAATTGCCTAGGGAAGCGTTTATACTCCACGTTTCATCAAGTGAATTAGGTGCCACTCCCCCCCACCCCTGACTGAGTGGCAGAGGGAGGAAAGGAGGAAAGGGAGAGAATGGGATGCTACTTAGGGTTTCTGCAGGTTTCTGTGAGCTAAATTCTACTTCATGTGATGTGACAGGGGTAGCCCACAGTGACAAAGCCACACACATTATCGCCCAGCTCTGCAGCGTTGCAGAGCTCTTTAGCCTTTGTTCTCTCATAGTTTTGGTTAACAACAACAAACAACAGCAAAAAAAGGTTGATATACCCACTGTGTGCTTCCTACTGAGCACCGAACGACGCACAATCGTAACAAATGAAGCTCTCGCGTAAGTTCAGTCAGGATTACTAGACTCTATGTTCATCACGTGCCTAGAAAGTTGCTAACGTTGCTTCGTCCTGCTGATGTGTTAATATGCAACTGTTTGCTAACACGTACAAGCTTTACGAGGTGATAAAAATATGTCAAGTCTGTATCTGCCAGCTGCCTCCACGTTGCCAAAAAGATTAAAGACGCTCTACGGACAACAAGTAATTCTTCCTTGCGTGTTAACCTCCCATTTTGTAAAACAAATCTCTTAACTCTGAAGGCTATCAATCTCTCTTGAGGTCGTTGAGCCCAGCATCAAATGGCAGAAAAAGTTAACAACTAAGTTAGCGGCTAGTTAGCAGAGACAGTTTACTAAACATGTAACAACCTTAGCTTGCATAAACTTGATAGAAACCAAACTAGAACTAAAAGGAGAGTAAATGTTTTACTTCTATTCAATGTTGCTGTATCAAATAGCAAAGTTGGCAACTATAGCTCGTGAAGACATTTAAATATCTACCAAGCTTACATAAACTTGGTGGAGTCCACAGCAAAACTAAAAAGAGCAGGAAACATTTGACTTACATTCGATGTTGCTCCGTGTCTGCCAAGATTTGTAATTTCAAATGTGAGACCCATCAGCTTTTCTATGAGGTGATAATGGGTCTTTTTCACAACAGACACGTTGACATATTGCAGGAATAACACAGGTGTAATTAATGACATTAACGATGGCAGCATTCTATTAAGATGTTCATTTCACAGGGCTCTGGTATTGTGCCTGCTGGTTTACTGGCACAGCTTGCTGGGAAAATGAATGGAGAGGGGCCTTCATTCATAGAATTAGTTTGACAGTGGGTTTTTTTTTTTTCAGGATGTTTTAGGAAACACATAACAAACAATATATGTTCGGTCTTGGTGTGGTCCGTGTATTCATGGTGCACTTTTCAGTTCATGAAAGTTAATGCAAACCTTTTTGTCTGAAAATGCCTCCACCCTCTCGTGTTGCAAAAATCCAAGATGGCGACGGCCAAAATGCCAAACTTGAGACTTCAAAACAGTCGTCGAAAAACCAACGGGTGACTTCACAGTATATACAGTCTACGGTAGACTGTTTACTAGACATGTAGCAAGCTCTGCTTACATAAACTTGATAGATACCAAACCAAAGGTAAAAGGAAAGTTAGACTTGTATTCATTGTAAAATAGCAGCTAGCAGCAAACAGCACCGTTAGCAGCAAGCTAGTGAAGACAATTCAATATCAATAAAGCTCACATAATCTTGGTGGAGTCCAAAGCAGAGCAAAAAGCAGAGTAAACTTACATTCAATGTTGCGTGTAACACATTAGCAAATGTTATTAGGTGATAATGGGTCTTTTTCACAGCAGACATTTTGCTGCAGGATTAGCACAGGTGTAATTAATGATATTAACAATGGCTGTTGTTATTCCAGGGCTCTGGTATTGTGCCTGCTGATTCACTGGCACAGTTTACTGGGATAATTAATGGAGTGAAGCCCTCATTTATACTATTAGTTGCACAGTGTTTTTCCTGCTATGTAACAAATGTATGCTTTGCAAAAGGCCTAACTTTCCATATGGTTAGGTTGTCTGTGAGATTATGTTGAGGGTCTACAGTCCCCAAAGTTGGCCAAATTGAAAAGCTGTACAGCTTTTTGTCAGGGTTTAGTGGAAGACAAGACGGATCTACAAAGAGTATGTTGAGAGAATGTTGGACTAACATTAGTCAGGTGGCCATAAACGATTCTACATGAATGTTAATCTGCCCTGTGTTTGCTCATTGAATAGTGCTAAATATCTAGTCTATATAACATAACAACATAGCATAGAGTTAAGCTAGCAGGTCACTGTGTCTGTCACCGGGTCACCCCGTATAAAGCTTTATACGATCCAGAAGCACTACTCCAAATGAAAAATAATCTTGCTCCATGTCTGCTGGAAATGATATGCCATTATTTTTGTAGTCGTTACAACAGGCTACAATAGAACAAGATGTCAGTGTGTTTTGAGGTTCATGAAAAGGACCTATATATAATTATTATTTTTTTAAACATAGGACCTGGCTGTGTGTATGTCAAAGTTCAACTTCCCACCAATGAATGCAGCTTTTAAAAGTAAGCGGTACCATTTTTTTTTTCCGGCAATGGCCCCAAGTGCAGTCACAGCCAGGAAAGTGTTACTTCCCGAACATCTGCATCACTAGTCACTATATTATATGTCGGATGAACGTGACGTTTGACCACGACATTGCAACTTATGAGCGAACAAGCAGAGAACAGAGGGACTCAGACTTGTCTCTGAATGTAGATAAAATGACAAGACTTTAGCAACCATTTCTAATCGCTTGTGTCCCAACCGAGTGTGCATGTGTCTTGATATACAAAGATACATAAAGCTTTGTCTGCACATCCAACAAACACTTACATCTCGGCTGTGAAAGTCAGAACCAAGCTGGAGGGAATTTCTTTTTTTCCTGTGAGCTTTTTCCTGAGTGACACGTCCACCCCGCGGTGCCAGACATCATCCGTCAAAGACTGACAAGAAAGCGGCGTGGAGTTGCTGGCATGAGGTCACTGTATCTATATATAAAGCCTGAGCCTCAATGAATCCGACCTGCTCCACTGAGTCTGAGCACGGGAAGAAGCAGACGGGGAAGAGGGAGGTGCACGGGCGGAATCTGTGTCGGGTGGGTCCCATTCGTGTGTGTGTGTGTGTCTGTCAGTTAGCCAGTGAGGAGAGTGGCCGACTGATGACGGAGGTGCAGATGCCAGGCAGACAATGGCCTAGTAATTGTCTGCCACTTTTCCCTCTCGCCCTTTCCACCTGCGCCGTCTTCCTCATCATCCATCCCTCCAAATGAGATGACCTCTCTCTCTCTCTCTGTCTCAGTAAAGGTCAGGTGGCACAGAGTAAAAGAGGAGCTGAAATTAGAATCCAGTCTCGAGCTGGCAGGGTATCTTTCATCATGTGTTACGAGCTTACAAATAAAAAATTAAAAAACTCATGAAAGAAGCGCTACGGTGCCCACTCTGTATATAAGAAGTGAACATAGTCATCGTGATGTCACCCATTTGTTTGTGGACTGTCGAGAGAATGCAAGTTTTAAGACACTTCCGATTGGCTTCACTCGGCAGAACTGGAGGTGCAACCAGTGCAACCAGTAGTTTGAATATTGGCCTGACTCGAGTTAGTGCCATTCTAATGCACATGTGTAGGAAGCAGCTCTTTGTGTTAATAACGTTCATAGTGGAGAAAGATTGCTCACAGCTGAGTCAATACAAACACGGTCGAGGTGTGTGCTACTTTGGTTAGACCAGAGAAAACAGTCTGTAGCCAGAATGTAGCCGGTCAGTTGCTTCATCTCTCTGACATCTCTCTGACCCTGTAGTTCTTTCCAGCCAACAGTCTATGCACGGTAAACAATGCATTTGATTGGCTCAATTGAGTGAAGCTATTGCCGTATTAACTGTATTAGTTGCACACGGATCTATAGCAGGCGGCAACCTCTGGTTCTGCTGAGTGAAGCCGATGTGAAAGAGTCTTAAAACTTGCATTCTCTCAGCTGGCCATCAGGGGGCGACTCCTTAAATTGTATAGAAGTCTATGAGAAAAGGACTCTACTTCTCTCTTGATTTATTACCTCAGTAAACATTGTAAACATGAGTTTATGGTCTCAATTTCTAGTTTCAAGTCTTCTTCAATACAGCATGATGTTCATTTAGTAAATTATGGTCCATGGTATACGCTACCAGACCCGTATACGGCATCTCTACGTCACTCCTCCACATTCCAAATATGGTAACCTCCGCTCACTGGTTGCGAAAATAAAAACATGACAGCCTCCGTATTCCAAGATGGCGACGGCAAAATCGTTGAACTCGAGGCTTCAAAACATCAGTCCACCAACCAATGGGTGACGTCACGATGACTACGTCCACTTCTTATATACAGTCTATGGTTTGAACACAGTTACGATAGGTCAAGTCTATTGCAGTTGTGACATTATTTCGCTTGTTTAACATATAAATGAAAGAAGAAACACAACAGATAAACTAACTGGCTGAGAAAGTCAGACTGCACAGCCGGACCTTTTGTTTTAGAACAGTATTACAGTGTTCAAACTGACATTTTCTTCTACCTGCTTCATACTTAATTAGCTGCTCTGGCACCGAGACAAAAACCTTGGACTTCAATAGAGAACCAAATACACACACAAGTTTGTTTGTGTGTGTGTGAGAATGGCAATGGCAAAGGCTTGAGTGTTAAAACACATAATGAGCGGGAGAAGAGGCTTCTATTCAGGGCAGTGCTGATGAAAACTAATCAATTAGCCAGTAAGTGACAAATGCTGAGTAAACACGGTGCTGCTTCTGCAGGCCTCCGACAGCTCTGTGGCAAACAGCCAGATTACTCATCCCTCTGGTCCTTTTCTTAACAGGCCAATCAATCGCACTTTTATCCAAAAAAGTGATGCCAAACTTTTAAAACTGTATCCATCCATCCATCCATCCATTTTCCACCGCTTATCCGGGGTCGGGTCGCGGTGGCAGCAGGTCAAGCAGGCCGACCCAGACCTCCCTCTCACCGGCAACATGTTCCAGCTCATTCTGGGGGATCCCGAGGCGTTCCCAGGCCAGCTGGGAGATGTAATCTCTCCAGCGTGTTCTGGGTCTTCCCCGGGGTCTCTTCCCAGTTGGACGTGCCTGGAAAACCTCCAGTGGGAGGCGTCCAGGAGGCATCCTAATTAGATGTGATAAACTGTATCATTTAAAAAAAAAAGAATATCCTCACCTGACGTTGACCTTCTGTATCTTCTAAATCAGCCCTTACTCACAAAATGAAGACAACATGAAGTGGATATTGGTTGGACGTTTATGAGATTTAAAGTCTTGACATTTCATATTGTTGTAAAGATGGGTTTTTGCAGGAGGAATGATGTCACTTATCTCCCAAAGCCCATGGAGTTTTTCTGCCCTGAACTCAGGAAACACAGCAAAGTCTCTCCGATTCATCTGATCATAATCCTTCGAATTGTTAACTCTCGGCCTGGTAAACAAGCGTTCACAACAGCCGGTTACAGTTTCGCTGGATCTCTCTATAAACAGGGAGACAACTCTGGTCCTGTTCTGCACACACACACTAGCATGCAGTAAAGCAGGCCTGACTGATACACAGCTCCTCCCACATACTCTTCATTTGACAGCACAGGGATAAAAGTTCACATTTTTCCATAACGAGCCGGCAGTATCAGCTTGCGGAAAATGTCTACAGAGAGGGCAGCGTTCATAAACGGCAGATCCAATTTCAGTGGCAAGCGGAATCACAGTAGTTTGAGAAAACGACTCATCTGAGGACACGGTCCTGACGGGGGCGCCCACGGTCAGCGGAGGAAACACACATGGTCAGGTCTGGGTGAAATTCGTAGTGGCTGGGACAATGCCGCCTGCGAGTTGCTAATTTGTAGTGCCGAAGTGTAGCAGAGGCCGAGAGCACAGGTCGTCTCCCTTGGTCACAGGGGCTCGAATCCCAGCCGTTACAAAAGTGCAAGAGCGAGCTGAGTTTTGTCAATGCGGTGCTATACAGGCTGCATCCCTCTGGAACCTCTAAAGTGCACATTAGGAAATCATGTGATCATCAATACGATCCGTGTTCTCGTGGCTTTCTTTAGCAAAAGGAAAATAAAAATGTCTGATTCCGAAATTACCTAGTAACAAGATCCGAGAGCTTTTCGATCTTGACAAAGGGTGCATCTGTTTTTTGGCCCGACCCAGAAACATTTTGCTTTGCGAAAAGTTGAACAGGCACACCGTTGCTTTCTTTTGGCAGCTTCTTTAGTGCTAAGCTCTCATTGCTGTGGTGTTTCTGGAGATGAAACAAACTGCAAACAAATCTGCATCACTTACTCTGAGGAAATATCTGTAAAAACACTGAGTGTTTTAAAATAACAAAGTAACAACTGGACATAAGGCCAATCTCTAATGTGTTTAGGGTGGTTACTGGAGCCGTTGTTATGAGCCATCCGGTCATTATACAACCGGATTGAGAGCTGTATTTCGGCACAAAGTCAAACATGCTTCTGTGGGAGTTGGACTCAATTATCCTTTGTTACAGATTAAGTTTGTGATCTTCACGGATGCATCTTCAAGAGGCAGCCGGGGGGAGGATAATGTCCTGTTTGGGGACCTTAGATTTGTGTCTCTACCCTTTGCAAATAATGTGGTTCTGTTAGCTTCATCAGACTGTGACCTCCAGCACGGACTGGGGCAGTTTGCAGTGAAAAAGTTGGGATGAGAGTCAGTGCCTCCGAGTCTGGGGTCATGGTTCTCTGCAGGAAACCGGTGGAATGCTCCCCTCTAGGTTTCATGAGTCGCTGCCCCCAAAGAAAAGAGTTCAAGTATCTCTGGGTCTTGTTCACGAGTGAAAAAATGGAACGTCAGATCAACAGGCGGACTGGTGTGGTGTCAGCAGTAATGTGAGCATTATACCAGACCATTGTTAGAGTTTAGGCGACAGGAAAAGCTTTCAATAACCCGTTCATCTACGTTCCAACCCTCCCTTATGTTCATGACCTTTGAATAGGAAAGGATCAGATCATGGATACAAGAGGCCAAAATAAGTTTCCTCTGTAGATTGGCTGGACTCACCCTTAGAGATAGGGTAAGAAACTCAGGGCTTCACCGCAACCTTCCCCCCACATAAGTGGCAGAGGATGGATGGATGAACAGATATTAATATTTTGCCCCCCCCATTATGTGAGGAGCCTCTGGATAGACGTACCGATTGACAGTCTCAGTGATATTAAACTGATATAACTCACTTTGGGGTAGATGCCCAAGGGTATACTTGTTTCCAGAGTGTATTGTCCATGCTTTAGGAATATAAATACATCTATACAGTACATACACCTAGAGACATCCGCAAAAAACCTTGCAGTACATCCCCAACACAACACTCACATTTATTTAGGTAGTTTGTGTTAGTTGGTAAGTTATATGCACACAGAAATTAATTTGATAAAAGTGATGTTTTTTATTTTTTGAAGTGGGGTTGTATGAAGCAATTAGTCAGTAAAGAACCTAGAGTAGATTTTTTGAAGGATTAGTTAGGATTCACCAAAGTCACAAAATATCACAAACTAACTAACTGTTGGAGGCAGCAGTTGAACAGCAACTACCGTCTTCTGCGTGGTACAATTACTGTTTTTGTCAAAAGAATCTTGTGGCTTTGAACAGCTTCAATTCCCCGCCGGAAAGGGCTGTCTGACAGCGAGGTAAAGAGGTGAAAATATTCTGTATATATATATATATATAGTGTACATTTAAACTAATATAAATAGTTTTAGGTGTCTAAAATACTGCTGCCCCCATTCACAGCATTACATTGCTTTGCTCCAGTGCTGGTACTATGGTCTGTTTCTACAATCTAGGGGTGTGTTGACCGCCATCTACTGCAGGCAATACACTGACTATTAACTCAAACAACTCCATACAATAAAATCCAAACTATTCCTTAAAGTGAGCCACTTACAAGGCAAAACTATTTTCTAAATGAGGTATAGGAGAAATATGACTCATCTGTCTGGAGGATGGTGGATCTCAGTGGTGGACTGAACATGTAAAATATGATTAAGTTTGTGTTATTGATCTGTTAGAACCTACAACTTACCCAGCTCATTATTTTTAATCAGCTCCAACTTTTCAGTTTTGACTTTGCACACATGGCCATCAATAACAGAGAGACCACAATGTTAAAACATTCTAGCCTCACAATAAAAATAGCACATCGCATCCAAGGAGTATGAAGGGTGCATCTGGAGGTAATAATAATAAATGCAGGTGCTCTGGACAGGAACGTCTGATAAAATGACAAATGAGAGATAACAGTGTGGACGGATCATACATTAACGCACTGGTGAGGATTGTGGAGCAAAAAGACGATGACGTACACGAAGTTGTATCCACTTTCTGTTTTTCTCGCCTAATCCATGGCATGTTCTACTGGACTGCTGAGTGAGTCTTTGCCGATACGGAATGACGCTGATAAAAGCAGCGGAGGACTGGGTGATGGAGAGAGCGAGCACAGGCGCTCTGCTGCTTCCAGGTGCTTCCAGGAATAGCAGGGCCGCTAATGGCGCGCTGGCCGACAAAGTGGCCCGTAATGCCTGTTGATGGAAAACACAGCCGGCCAATTGCAGCGGCCATATCTAATCACCGGGGTCAGAGGGTCAACTCCCATCCCACCATCTGTCTTCATTTGACATCTCTGTCGTGAGCTGTTGCTACATCGCTGGGAGGAGATTGATAGATCTCAGCGTACATTTTGGAGGTGTTGTAAAGTGTGTTTGACACACACTCGCACGTTCGCACAGAGGCATTCAAATGCTGGATGTAGAATGGTGATGTAATGAAATTCATTTGACATTCAAGCTCCATCAAAGCAGAGTACAGCTTCCACACACACTGATTCAAACGCCGGCCTGGGTGAAGTGATGTCATAAACAGCGGCTGGCAGGACAGGTCGGCTCAGACAGCAGCAGCTTTATGGGAGGAAGATCATATTCCTGAAAGCCTGAAATCCTCCGCTGTCTCCTTTCAGAGGACAGAGGAGCTGTTGTTATTCAGGACGACATCATTCAGACCGTGTCTGTCTGTCTGGTGCCATAAATCACATGCTTTATGGCAAACGGATAAGACAACAGAGCTGCTTAATGACTCAAATCAATAATCATTGATGTAAACTGTCAGTTCAACCAAAAATGTGAAGTCAGACACCAGCACGCACAGTTTATGGAGAGATCAACATGTAAAGTTGTTTTTTATGCTATAAACCCTGTAATACTCTCCGTTCCACGAGCTTCTGTAACTCACGCACAATCACTCATTCAGCATTTCTTTCCAACAATGCACCATGTACCCGGGTTCAACTTTCCATATTCCAAGACACTAATAGCACTTGTTATTAGAAGTTAAAACAAAAATTGCATTTTACTAGTCAAACAATGATTATTTGTTAGCATTTAAAAAGCTAAAGCTCCCATGATTATTGACCACCACGGGTACTTGCATCATTGTAACTCAGTAACGCTCTTCACTAACAAAGGCCGATTTTATTGATTCATTTATTTACCAGGGACAGTGCACATTAATCAACATTTCAGTTTCCACCTCAATGTAAATGTGTGAGTCAGCTAGAGAGCTGTTTTCTGCCTGCAGTCCCTGGGCAGGTTGTTATTATCAGTACAATTCAACAGCAAACACAATAAGACAACACTGTAGAGCATAATACAACACAATACAATAAAATACATAAATACATTACAAAAGTAGCAGATTCGTAAAAACAATAAAAGTAAGCAACGGCAGGGCCAGAGATGCGGTAGTATGATTACTGTGATTGCAGGTTTGGTTTGCTTTAAGCACTCTCTTTAGTTTTTGTTTAAATGTTAGGTAATGAATGCTCTCTCTGAAGTCAATAGACTGTTTAAGTCGTGGGTGGCTCTGACTGAGAAGACTGTTTATTCAAACTTGCTACATCTGTATTGTACAACACAGTCCCCTCTGGTGTTTGCCTTTGTTGCCCTGCTGCTGCTGTCCTTCAGCATTATGAACTGACTCAGTGTGGGAGGTGTATGGAGACCTATGTAGAACCTTAAAGACGAGGCAAGCATCTGCAAAATGTTTGAAACTACAGAAATGAAATAGATTGTGCTTTTGAACTATATGCAATGGTGATAGCAATTGGTCTTTCGGTCAAGTGTTTTTAGTGTCTGTTTGTAAAGGGACTCAATAGGTTTTTAAAATTGTCATGCTTGCTTGTGACCAGCTTGTAAAACAGTATGTAATGTAGGAAAAAGATCAGCATAAAGAGTTTGGCTGCCTCTGTTATGTATGGTCTTATATGCCTAAAGTTAGCCAGGTTGAATTTGATAGTACCGGCTACCTTCTAAAAAACTGATAACAAAAGTAACTATTCTGTAGGTGTGCTGAACAGACACTAACTTGGCAGGGGAGTGAATAATATAATAAATCTATAGAGAGAGCAACTTGGGAGACAGCTGACAGAATAATGGCTTTGGATGGAAACCCCATCACTTTGTTATCTATAACAATTTTCCCATGCCGCCTCCTAGTGATGGTCTGTGAATGGAACCCACTAACAGTTCACATCTCGCTGCCCAGCGTTAACTTTGTGTCGTCTGGGTTTGCATTGTTACCGCTAGGAGCTGCCATTTCTCACAATTCATTTGGTGAGTACAGTGCTATTAGGAATGACGGCCAGAAATACAAAAATGAGACCCGAGTTGTAGTAAATTATACTTCGCCAAGGTACCAAAAAATCGGTCTTGTTATGAGCAGTGGAGCGCACGGTACACAGGAAAAGATTAGAGGATTACAGTGTGTGTGTGCGTGTGTGTGTGTGCGTGTGTGTGTGAGCTAGGACATAACAGGGAGGGAGAGCATATCTGTGCAGTGCAACGGAGCTCCAGCTGTGGTGTGTTCCGAGGCAGAAGTGAGTGGAGGTGTGAACGCACAGCCAGGTGCTGCCCCCGTCTCACCCGGACACCCTCGCTCAGTCCACTTCCTCCCCGTTAATTAGGAGAACCTGTGGGGGGGAGGGGTTGTGAAACAGCTGTCCAACCAGCCGTTACATCAGAGGCCTAGTTCTTGTACCCAGATCCAGTCTATAGCTTTGTTTAACTGTTAAGTTAAGTTGACATTTGATTTTATGTTGCTCCAAGTGATGTCCCAAAAACGTTTATTTTGGCCTCGATCCCGATACGAGATCAGATCATGTCCAATCCGATACCTATATTTACCTGAATGTGGATTAAATATGTATCTGACACATTAAAACAGCAGCTGTATAGTTTTCTTTTATCTTCTCGATCCACTTACTGAAGGTCCTGATTTAAAATGTATAAAATAGTCAATTCAAAATATAAATCACACTGTAACCGAGACAATGCCTGATATTCAAATGAACAGCTGGAGAGAAGAGGTATCCCTCTGTAAGTGGCGTTACAGAACTGAGCGCACACTCCAAAAAAACCCAACAACATCAACTTACTCACGTATCTAGAACTAACTAACTAACTGATTTCTTAGCATTGGAGTGAGTCTTGTGTATTTTGCCAATCCAGATGTCAAAGGTGGGCGTGACTCACGCGGGTGCACCTCTAATTTTCACTGGTATATGCAGTAAAGTGTAGGATATACAGGAGAGCAACGCTGCAATAGTACCAGGATGAGGTGGACAAAACACAGTAGGGTTGAGTAAAGAAAGGATCGGCATTCGATTGGGGTTTAGTTTATCCGATGCCGATCCTTGGGGTTGGTTTGGGGCATCTCTAGCTGCTTCGCAGAAAAAATAAATGAGCACACATTTGCAGGGTAGGAAATTTACATATTTTTTGGGGGGCAATTTTTGCCCCCCCACTCAAAAAATTGGGGGCACTTTTTGAAACTTGAGAATTAACATTTAACCTTTGTTCAAAATAATAAATATACTTATTTAGGCTTACAATATATGAGCAATTGTCATCAAATATACATATACATCAGTCATTGTATGGAATTATTGAGAAAGATATTTTTGTAGCACCTCAAATATTGTGATATTACTCATTTTTGTCCTGAACATATGCATTAGTCATTGTGTGGAATTTTTGAGAAAAACATTTTTATAGCACCTTAAAAATTTTTAAAATGTGCCATTTGAAGGTACAAATTCAGTTCAGAGTTTTTACTTAGTAAAATATCTTAATTGACTGTCAGTCAGGTATTATTCATTAGCAACCCTCAAATCAAAGAATGAAGACACTTTACGCACATTTTAGGTGTATTTTCCCTTTAACTCACGAGATGCAGGTAGCATGTTTTATACTCTAATTTCCATTCTGCAATATGTATACTTTGTTGGCATCTTATTCTGAAAACCGGATGTTCGTCTGAAGAAACCGGATGTTGTCTCACGTTAATCTTTCCGTTAACTTTCAAAGTCCTTCGCTCGCTCCCGAACTGTGCCGTTTGAATGAGTTTACCGTGAATGTCAGCATATAGGTGCACTAACATGTAAGTGTCTGCTGAGTTGACCGCAGTCTCGCAGTCACAGGTCTGATTAAGAAGCGCTCCATTTATTTATTTGTTTAGAAAGTACGGGGGTGTTTTTTGCCCCTCTCCTAGTGATATCAGGGGCAAAATTATATTTCTAAGGGGCAGTTTTGCCCTTTGCCCTTGTGTATTTCCGACGCTGCACATTTGGAGAAGAGCTCTGTGGTGGGTATTTCATCCATCGCCTTGGATCTGATGGACAGGTCTATTCTTAACACATCAAAGTGAACCCTTCCTTCAATTGACTGCTTCTCTCCCCACAGTGTGGATACGGTCGGGAGCAGATCATCATTATGGCAAATGTTTTACAATCGTATCATGTAGATTGGCTACCCATTTGCAGTTATAGATGCACATGTGTCTTAATGATCTAATCACATCTGTTCACGAAGAGAAAGGAGTGAACAGGAAGTGCAATGGAGCGGAGTGAGGCCACTCACCTTCGCACTGCTTGCCATCTCCCTTGTAGCCTGGCTTGCAGATGCAGTTGTAGGACTTGGGCGTGTTCTGGCAGAGGGCGTCGATGTGGCAGTCGTCCGAACCTTCTGCACACTCGTCTGCATCTGCACACACATTAAGAAGAAAAAAATCAGGAGTCAATAGTCAAGTAACGAATTGCTTCCTGTTGCTGCCTTTTTGGCCAGGTCGTCATTGTAAATGAGAACTGGTTCTTTTAATTGACTTATCTGGTTAAATAAAGGTAAAATGAAAAAAATAATATAAAGACATGAGTCCCAATGGATTCAACAAGCCCTGATGTTGGTATGACGCACTGCTCTGACCTTATACCATGTGTACTTTTCATTTAGCTTGTTTACAACAACAGTAGGACGAAACGATGTAATGTTTCGCATTCCAATGAGACACTGATGACGGCTCATGAGCACACATGAGTGGTTCCTAACCTAGAGGCATGGACCCCCCAAGTGGTCGCAACAAGATTACTAGGATAGTTAAACAGATAAACAAACAAAATTAAAATGTTATGTTTAAAATATTGCTCTAATCTCTGCTTTTCCCCTTGTGAATTACTGGATAGTTTTACCTCTTTATGACTTTTGAAATTAGAATAAAATCCCTCTTGACCTGGTTATAGCCGTACATAAGAAGTGGACGTAGTCATCGTGAGGTCATCAATTGGTTTGTGGAATGCTTTTATGAAGCCTCGAGTTTGACAAATTCGCCGTCGTCATCTTAGCTTTTTGCAACCGATGAACAGAAGTGACCATATTTCAAATGTGGAGGACTAAAGTAGAGACACGTATACATCTCTGGTAGCGGCAGAGACCTGTCAATCACAGTAAGCCCGCCCTAAAGCAGCTTTTATGGTCTATGTGACTCTAAATGGACCATACTTTACAAAATGAACATCATGCTGTATTGAAGGAAGACTTGAAACTAGAGATTGAGACCATGAACTGATGTTTACAATGTTTACTGAGGTAATATATGAAGAGAGAAGTAGGATCATTTTCTCATAGACTTTTATACAATCAGACTTCTTTTTGCAACTGGAGGAGTCGCCCCCTGCTGGTTAGTAGAGAGGTTGCCACCTGGTTACAACCCATTGACATGTGGAACCAGTCACATGTATACTCGGTTATGTTTAAAACTAGCTAGCCGTCTGACGAGAAAAGTGTCGGCCGAATAGCTCACTGGAAAGCGCGGTAAAAAGCCTTCCCTTAATTGTTGAAGCATACTGACCCCTTCACCATGCAGAGGGAGTCTAATGAAAGCTGCTGTGGAGTCGCAGAACTCAAGGCTTCATAATGGCAGTCCACAAACCAATGGGTGACTAAGTCCACTTCTTATACACACTCTGTGAGTCTTACACACACACAGTCTTACACACTGAAATTGCAATATAGCCTACAAGATTGAATGGATGCAGGTCAAGACAATCAACTAGGTTATAGACGCTTTGCACACACATCGCCGAGGCTAATATCGTTAACAATAAGGCCTCTCACACAACTACACAACCAACCAACGATGTCCTGCAACAGAATCCACACAGCGCACCCGACACACACACTTGTGTGTATAGCTGCAGCCTTCAGCTTTTCCACCTCATGCAAACACAAGCTAGAGATAGAAACATATCCGATGTGGCTTAAAGAGAAAAGAACGACCCACAGAGAGCTGATCTCGAGGCACAACAAAAAATCCACTGCTGCCACCCATGGGTGAAGACCTTACCAGAAACAACCGGGTATTCAAAGGAAACACTGCAATATGTTTCTTAATTCATATATTTGAATACATTATTTGTAGTTTTAATAATAAATAATGTTGAACATAGTAGGATACACCTTTAAAAGACATGTTTGTGACCATTGCGAGTGAAAAAATACTTGTTAAAAATTATTTCCAGAGTCCCCTCAAAATATTGCTGTTAATTAAGGCTCTCAGGAGAGGTCTCTAAAACCCCCGAGACCCCCTATATTTCGTACACTGATTTTGACTGTAGTTAACTTCCATCTGTCTCTCGCAGTCTGCCAACTCTAAGGGAGTGTGATACAAAAGCATACCCTCTTTAAGCTTAAGAGGGTAAAACTTGCCGTTTTTTAAAAATAAGTTGAGTGAAATCCTGTCGGTGCCAAATGTGTCCAGCAAATTATTTATGTGTGACAGAGATAGAGAGAGAGATCACTGGGCAACATGCAGACGACAGAGGGTTTAACGGCTTCCTAATTGATCAGGTTATTGATAGAGGAGACAGTCACATCTGGGCCCGACTCATTACACACACACACACAGACGGGGGGGGGGACCAGGACAGACACGGAGACGTTTTTGGTTTCTTCTGTTCAGCAGACCTTTGCATCACCACAGAGCCCCACTGCTCTTCCTCTGCAATATAAATAGTGTATATATGTGTGTGTGTGTGTGTGTGTGTGTGTGTGTGTGTGTGTGTGTGTGTGTGTGTGTGTGTGTGTGTGTGTAAAAGTTAGGCGACCCGGCTCGAAGCTGCCTGCGGTTCGGCCCTGCTCTCTGTCTGGCCCTCCGCCCGGCTCAGCTGTGTAACGGCAATAAATAAACGATAAAACGGAATTTACAATAAATATTTTTCCTGTTAAAAAAAAAGAGTCAGTGAGTGTTTTATTTGAGCCGAAGTGAAGAGAGAGAGACAGAGAAAAAGCAGCAACAACTTTTTAGGGGGTTAGGGTGGTGAAATGCTGCAGGAGGATCAGTTTTTTACACTTCAGATCCCCTTCTTTTCTGTGTTCTGTATAAACCCCAAGTGTCCCTGGTTTTAACAAAGCCTTTCCTGCATGGTGGCTCACTGTCTCAATATTGACTCACAGCGGTGGGAGGCTGAACAATGTGCTGCTGCTGCTCTTGCTGCGCGGTCGATATCGGGCCCCTGCTGCCTGCATGTCTTCTCCTGGGACTTAGACGGTCACTTCTGCCCCCCCAACCAATTTACACACACACACACACACACACACACACACAGCCTGCGCCTCCCTCCTCCTCCAGCACCGGACAAGCCCACCAAACCCCGGAGACGAGATGCTCTCTATTGCGGCTTCAGCCCTCCGCTTTAAAAAGCCGCCCTCGGTGTAAATCATTTGCACCGTTTCCACGTGTTGGAACATTAAAAAACAAGGCAGCCGTCTCACTCCAAATCACAGCAAATTAATTTACTTAACCCGGAGAGCAAGCTGCAGTTTCCGATTGAAATTGACCTTTGCGCGCAGGAAACTCAAAGTTCCAGTGAAGTCCGGGACGCGGATGTTACACCGACTGGTAATCCATTTACGCATCCCGGATGCCTTTGAGGACAAACTGCGACATGAAACCGACTTTCTACCAAGAATTTGACATTTGATAAATAAAGCATGATTCACCAAAATCACCGAATTCAACATGGAAAAAAATGTGTTTTGTCAAAATACAAACCCCCCCCCCCAAATGCGCGCAAATGTGAGTTTTCAGTGGCATTTAGTGAACGATTATTTTTTTAATATCATTAATAATTCAAGTACATTCGAACGAAATTGCAGAGCGCTGTAATCAAATGGCAACTTTAAAGTAGCCCGCTTGTGCTTCATGGTTTGTATTTGAAAGCTCCTGTCATATTGTGGTGGTTTCTTCACTCGTCTCCATCATTTCTCCCGTCAAACCGGTGAGACTGATGCCGGCAAAAGAGAAAAGAAAAGTGCGTTCAGTGGCTGACAATAACGCAAGACAGAGAGGAAAGGGGAGCTCTTACCTGCGAGTCCGACATTCCCCATCACCCTGCAAGTATTTATGAGGAGGATAAACAAACAAACGTCCCGGGAAAAACAAGCGCTCCCCATGCTGACAGACGGTGCGAGGATTCAGCAGGGCTTTTTCTGGGGGTTTGGACCGTGCGTGTGTGCGTGTGAGTACGTGTGCGCGTGTGTGTATGTGTGTCGTATACGAGAGGAGGACTGCTCTTTGGTGGACCGGCAGAGAGAGAGAGAGAGAGAGAGAGAGAGAGAGAGAGAGAGAGAGAGAGGAGGCAATACGAGCCCTCTGATTGGCTTGTTTGTGCCGGTAGAGGAGAGAGAGGGAGAGGGTTTAATGAGCGACGAGCAGCGCAGCGACATGATGGAGACAGCCTCAAGGTTCCCTAAACCTAAAAAACATAGATAAATATGAATCGTATGGTACATGAATACATTTATTATATATATACTCCCGAAATGTCCCATTATAAGTCTAAGGGGTAACTAGATTATTATTGTTTTTTTCTGACGTTTCTCTAAATTATTTTACTTGTTAAACATTCCAGTATTTCTTAAACTCAAACAATCTGAGAAAAATCCACTTAGGTCAAATTGCTCACAACTTATGTCCACCACCTGCCTGAGAGTCACAAGCCCAAAAAAAGTTGTGACCTGCTGATTTAAAGGACTTTTGTTTCATTGTATTTAGAGTTTCGAAATACCCCAAACAACGTTTTTCAGTTGAACACCACATATATGTGTATTTAGTAGTGTTGTGGATGGCTTCGGGTCCAAATCTTGACATTGAAGTGCAAAGTATTTTAATTCTACATATTGTGTGATAAATAAACATGGTGTCTGCCCTCTACTGGTTGAAACACCGCTATTGCAATTGAATTTCGCTATTGGCTGATCTGTAGGCAGATGACGTGCAGGAGGCAGCATTCGTCACCAACCTGGCAGCAACCTCCGGTTCTGGCGAGCGAAGCCAATGCATAAGTGTCTTACAACTTGCATTCTCTCTTGTGTCCATCAGGGGGTGACTCCTCTGGTTGTATAGAAGTCTATGAGAAAATGACTCTACTTCTCTCTAGATTTATTACCTCAGTAAACATTGTAAACATGAGTTTATGGTCTCAATCTCTAGTTTCAAGTCTTCTTCAATACAGCATGATGTTCATTTAGTAAATGATGGTCCATTTAGAGTCAAACAGACCATAAAGCAGGGGATGCTTTAGGACGGGCTTACTGTGATTGACAGGTCGCTGCCGCTACCAGAGACACTCTGACATTCTACGTCACTCCTCCGCATTCCAAATGTGATAACTTCCGTTCATTGGTTGCAATAAAAACAACATGGCGACAGCCGTAATCCAAGATGGCGACGGCCAAATCGCCAAACTTGAGGCTTCATAACGGCAGTCCACAAACCAATGGGTGAAGTCACGATGACTACATCCACGTCTTATATACAGTCTATCCGCGCGACAGGCGTGACACGCTACAAACCGAAGTTGAGCTAGTCTCAACGTTTTTTCAGCGCCCCAATGACACGAGAAAGCATCAACCAATCATGTGTTTTTGTTCCACCACGTTCTGTTCCGTCTAAAATCCACATAACGACATAAACTACAGCAACAAATGCTTTGGCAAAACTTCAGCGGCGACTCGCCTACAACGCAGCTGGCCACGTTTTGTTGCTTTTGTCACTCGTAAAGTGTGAACACAGCATTATGCTAATCGCCAGCAAACACATATCCCAGCCTTGCACGTGAACTCAAATTCCCGAATGTTTACATGAGTTTATACTGTATTTTGTTACCATGACAGTACCTTTGCAACACTACCCAACCATAATCATAACAATAGGCAGCTATACAGTGATTAGCATAAGCTAATTGAAAGGGTCGGCTAACGGCTAACTTGAATGATCATTTAAAACCAGTTCAGCTAAGGTTAAATGTTAAAGTGACACACCAATCCCAGCTCTTCATATGGTGCTTCAGCCAAACCTCTGGTGTTTAGTTACTTTTAAATTTAATTTGTAAATCCAACCCCGCAGTGTTGCCCTAACTGTGCCCACTAAGGAACCCCAACGGTCCTGAGGCCATAGTTTAGGAACCACTTAGGCGTGATTGTATGAGGGCAATTTTAGAAGCAGAGACTTGGGAAATATCAAGGAGTCTATGAAGGCTTGAATTCACTAAGTTTTTCTCCTTCAATATCTATTGGCAAAATTTTGTGACTCATGTAATTTAAGAAGGGTTTCAAGGATTAAGAAATACTGACACCTAGTGGGTTTGACATCAAGGTTAAAGAGTGGATCGCCAATGTCCACAACCTGAAATAATTCAATGAATGAAAGGATCACACACACTAACTGACACATAAACCTTAAACAGGGCATATTTCAGCTTACGCTACTGGATACCGGTTGGTTTATGGGGCTCGGGACAAATAGGGTTGGGGGAATGTGTTGGGGCACACTCAATGGGGGGCATATGTCACTGGCAGGTTAATCCAGTTATGTCAAGGGTCACCAACCATTCATTCATGTTGAGGATTAAAAACAAGTCAACATACACATGGTGATTGTCATTTTTTTAAGTATTTTTTCTAAATGAGCTAACAGTTAAAAAACAATAATGGTTCTTGTTTTTGCCCCGCTGAGCGACGTTCAAGAAGCTCTGGGAGTTCAAGGACCACAGTTTAGGTAACTTTAATTGTGCAGGCTGTTGGTGAATATAGTATTTATTAGACCCTCTGCAAACCCAAAATAGTCACTGGTGCACAGCTTTATTTTGATAGATATAAAGACTTGGGTAATGAAGGAGGCCGCTGAGTGAATCATTGTTATTTCCCATATTTGATTACATTTATCACCAGCCCATAGCTACGTCTAGTTACAATTTCAGTCATACCGCTTTAATAGTTTTACAGACTACAGCAAACAAGCACAAGCACTCAGACCGAAGCTGGCATCCCCGCTGCTGCCAGTTTCAGTTGGAAGTGAAGTCAGCGTAAAGAAGACAAACAGCGCCATCTGCTGGATGAGCTCCTTCGACGTGACTCGTACTTTGCCGCCCCGCCCACATCAATGTGTTCTTATTTCTGTCCAATCACAGAGAGAATACAGGGTGAGGCGTTTAAGAGCAACACATTGTCAGCTTTAACCGTAAAAAGAGGCTTATTCTTTGCGGTTGTCTGGTGCGACTCATTTACCACATTTTAACATCTAACTCATTACGACGTTCTTATATTGCAACGACGTAGCAGCGTGTAACTGTGGCTGGTGGGTGCGTTCCTTGGTTCTTAGGACTGTACTTATGGTAGAAGAGCCACTTCACGGAAGCGTGTAGTTTTTTAGCATCACTCTAAAACCACAGAAGTGAACTCATATTATTATCGCCACGTACCCTTATCTACGTAGTTGTCAATCACCCTGCTATTGCCCACCTTTACATTTTGTGACATTTCATCTGCTGTGTTTTGCTGAAGATAAAATAAACTGTGGTAGCCTAAAAAATAATTTTGTGAGGTTAACGTACAATAAAAACAGTACTTGAATGCATCACGGGATCTCGTGAACTGTCATGGCGTCTCCCTTGAAGGGGGTTTGGTGCTGGAGAAAGTAGCCGCTGTCATTTATCAACTACCTCGCGCGTGCAGTGCAGCTAACCCCGACCGAAGAGGCTTTTAGGAGCGGGTAGTTACCATGGGCACCGTCCATGCTAAGGTAAAGTGTATTTCTTCCTGACTGAAGCCTCTCTGCGGGTTTGTGACCATGACCTCCCTGCCTGGCCAGTGCTGAAGGCTGCACACTCACCAGCATTGTAGTCGATGTTCTGTCACACACCGTTTGAAAAAGACGAGCAATGCAGAGCAATGACGGGTGAACTGTAGTGTACACCGGCGAAATGTGCGTAGTGAAACGGTATAACTATGCCTCTAATTGATTTGAACGCCCGTAATACTGCTAATACATGCTGGGCGGGGTTTTCAAAATAAGAGATCACTTTTTTTTTTTTAAATACCTCGTTGTGGGGATGATTTAGTGGGCCATTGGTGCTTTCAGGCGGTATTTATAGAGAAGAGCATAACAATAAGGTGTTTTATTATCTCAAAAGAGTATAACAAATTCAGAAAATAATTCCACTTGTCTGTAACAGTCTCACTTACGGTTGAGCTATTTACCTCTATCACCTCCTTAGAATAACCAACAATACCCCCAAAAGTATCCAAGTATCAATATTTGTATTCATCTTCTAATTTATACTACAACTTATTGAACAAGTCGACCCTCGTGCTCAGAACTGTCTGAACTGACTCACCAATGCGCTGTGACATTCACAGCCAGTAGGACATCAGGCACTCGCGTGCTGTGTCCTCTCATAAAGCCCCCACCTATTGACTTTCCTGCCCTTTAAAGGTGCCATACATACTTTTTTTTAGTTATGTCGTTGTTCTGGACTGTGTTAGGATTAACTGTAAAGTCCCACCGTACCTGACTTTAAAAAGGGGCTCTTTGCATTAGATTGTGCAGGCGGTTTCATTTAAAGCCTTGCGCTCATCATTGTTGTAGAGTCTGGATCCTCTCCCGATGCATGGCCGGGACTTGGGTATCCACCCTGATGACCTGGTGGAACCTCCAGAACCGGAGCAGGAGTCCAAGCAGGAGATCCTGGAAAACAAAGATGTGAGTAGTAGCAGTAGTGCTCGTATCATGGCAGCTCTTATAGTAGGTTACACTTCCAAATTACAGCCAGCAGAAGAGAGGAAGAACAACACCAAACCGATCACCTCTGCTTGCTGAAAAAGAGAGCGCAATCACATTTTTTAGTTTTGTTTGTATCCGTGACATGATGCCGATGTGAAAGTAATCCAGGTGTAATATCTTTGATTGCAGGTGGTCGTCCAGCATGTCAACATCCAGGGTCTTGGAAGAACTAAAGAGGACCTGCTCGGCTATGAGATCTCTGAGGTTTTCCACGCCAAAAACCTCATCGACGTATGTATTTCCGACTGTGGCATGGTTATAGCACTCTGACTCCTGAGTTTTATAAAGATTAAAGTAGATATGTTTTCTGTCTCGGTTACAGGTGATGAAGAAATCTCACGTCGCCAGACAGAAGCTGCTCCGCCTGGGAATCTTCAAAGAGGTGGAGGTCCTGATCGATACATCTGAAGGTAACTCATTCTTTCCCAAAAACAAGCCACACAATGGAATGCTTTATTTTTAAATCACAATTTGAGCTTCCAACGATTATGAAAACAAGATAATCGACATAAAGCGATTATTGTGCCGCATTCCATTTTGCAGTAATGCTCTTTTGATCTTTTGTTATAAATCCAGCGCACCCCTTTAACTTAACAGCGGTACGCTTTCGCCCCGCTCCACCTCGTCCCGTTCACCATGCGTTGTAGTTGTGACTTTCTTTGCTGAATCATCACCATTCATATCTATGATTGTGTTCTTCATAGATCTAGCCTCTTAACGTTGTTCTCCGAGTGCACCGGATTGATGCATTTCACTTTGAAATGTACTTAATGTTCAAAATCCATGTTACTGAAGTCAGTGAGTAATCATGTTAAATATTCATGACCTCAATATTGAACAACATAATGGTGAATAATTATTGTCATAACAGAGCAGCCCAAATAAAATCATCTTCCATTGCCCCAAACTGAAATGTGTAAGAGAATGGTACAGTTCATTAAACATCCGTCTGTATTTCTTCTCGTGCTTCTGTTGGTAAATGTTGCTGTGAGACGTGATTGCATGCTGTTTTTCTATTGGACGACGGCCATGTGACGTGAACATGCAGGAACAAAACAAACGTTTTTCCCCCTGATTGATTGTCCCTCCCCAGGTTCGGACGCTTTGCCCAACGGACTGAATGTAACTTTTGAGGTGACGGAGGTCAAAAGGCTGACGGGAAGCTACAACACCATGGTTGGCAACAATGAAGGAAGCATGGTGAGAGAAACACTGTATTATGGGCTGTGGGTGGAGCATGAGAGCGTAGGATAGTTAACTAGGCCACTGAGGTTCCCTGTGCACACACCATAAACACATCGTTTCGTCTTTGAAACAGTTTTATACCATGGCCATGGAAAATACTTTGTTCAAACTTAGATTAAAGTTCCAGTGGACATTTTAATCAGTTCTTTAAATCAGGTTTATTAGATTGTTGTAACTATAGCAACAATACTACAACTTTCCATGGCTTTCTCTGCATGACACCTTGGTGTACTGAAAAAGATATGAATAACACATTTATCACTTTATTTTTACATTTAAAGCCTTTATTGGGTTTTTTCAAATGTAGCTTCAGATGTCTGTCGTCATTTTTTGATGACGTCATCACAAATATATTTTTTGTTATTGTGGTTATATAAATGCAAGTTATAGTTCTGTTAGATTGTTGCTAGACCGCCCAGTTAATACAGGCCCCTAATCTGTAGCTGTGCAGAGGTCTAAACACAATGAATAGACATGCAAAAACCAAAAAACACTGGGCAGCATTCAAATGTTGAGTTAGTTATTTTTCCAAGTATTCAGTCCAGCCCCACTAAGATAGTCGGCCTTTCTCACAGCAGACATTTGGACATGTCACACAGCAGAAAAGCACATGTGTAGCCAATAGCATTACTAACGGCTGCATTCCAATTCAGATTGAGCTGTTTTATGTGCATGCTGGCCCACTAGTTACTGGAACACTTGAGTAGAGCGGAGCCCCCAATAATATTCTATTGGTTGCACTTGTGTCTTTCCTGCTATCACAAGTCAAATGTCATCATCACAGTGAGTTGTTGGTAACTAGTTAAAGTGGCTGTGGGCTAACAGGATCGGTCCGGTCTTCCAGGTGCTGGGTCTGAAGTTGCCCAACATGTTTGGTCGAGCGGAGAAACTCACCTTCCAGTTCTCCTACGGGACCAAGGAGACGTCCTACGGCCTGTCCTTCTTCAAGCCCCAGCCTGGGCACTTTGAGCGCAAGTACGTCGGTGAATGTTCCTTATAGGCCGATTCTCACATGTGGGATTGCCAGCGCTAGCTTCACTGCACCGCCGTGGCAGCACAGTGATGGAGTTGTTTTCAGATTGTGTCCTCTGTTTCAGCCTCACCCTCAACATGTACAAAGTCACCGGTCAGTTCCCATGGAGCTCCTTAAAGGAGACCGACAGAGGCGCATCTGCAGAATTGAATGTAAGTGTGTGTGTGTGTGTGTGTGTGTGTGTGTGTGTGTGTGTGTGTGTGTGTGTGTGTGTGTGTGTGTGTGTGTGTGATTTTTAACTAGATACAGAGTGAGCAACCATTGACCTAGAGACCAGGAAGAACGTGTAACTACTGTCACCCAGACACAGAGATACATGTCATCCAAGTTTTAACACGCTGTATAATCACCTTGTATTATAATCTATGATTCCGTCTTGCATTTAGTACTCAGAAAATAATATACAGTATATTTATTGTTTTCATAAAGAAAACGGTGGCATTACGTAAACAAACTGGCATTCACAGGGTTACAATTCAGTAAATGAATGAATATTTAGTATCTCTGTTCAGGACTGATGTTTGGTAAAAGATTTAACTCTGCAAAAGTGGAAAATAATGTGAATAAATGATTTTATGGCAGTTTTTTGATGCAGACATTTTGAGTCCTCTAAGCAACTTTTATTTTTTGTAAAGGGATGCACTGTTCAGTAAAACTTCTCCCCGTCCTCCTGCAGTTTCCTCTGGGGAGGACCAACCACACGCTGAAGTGGGAGGGTGTATGGCGGGAGCTGGGCTGCCTGGCACGCAGTGCGTCCTTCGCCGTGCGAGAGGAGAGCGGACACTCGCTGAAATCTGCCCTCTCGGTACGGCTTTTCTAGCTCCCACTACACCCAACATTTCAGTTGCTTTTCTTTTATGTTATTTTGTCTATTCTGAAAAAACACGACTTCTATCAAAAGTTACTGTTTTTTGTCTTTTCCATATTTCACATTTTCAACGTTTCTGAGCGCTATAAAACCACCACAATTTTGACAGAGCTCCGGTTTTGTTTGCAGCACACTGTGTCAATCGATTCAAGAAATTCCGCCATTTTCCCCAGCCGGGGTGCCTTACTTCGGATCAACCAGGTCAGTGTGAACGCGTGTGAACGCATGTTTATGCCTCGCCCAACAAATAAGGTGCAAAGAACATTTCACACCATGAAGTCACTGTAAGGGGCCATTTATTCAGTTACTGAGTCAATAAATGAACTTTTTCTCTATTCAAAAAGAACAGTTGCTTTTTTCGGACTTAATTTAGTAGTAGTTGAATAGTTTTACTTGAACCAAAGATGAAAATGCCTGAAAAAGAAGTCACAAATGAAGAACAAGTTTAGCTGCTTTTATGGGCTGAATGGCATCTAAAATAGTCTCAGTTGTTACCAACTCCTCAGTGTTTGTTTCTTCAGTGTTACATGACAAAGAAACGGTCTGAAATGTTAAATTGCTCCCAGATCATCGTTGACGTGTTGAAACTCGACACCGTTCACGGTGTAGTTTTGAAACAATAAGTTGAGCTAGTGGGACATTTTGGGATTTTTTGGCACCAGCAGAAGTTGTATTTCTGAGTTGCTTCTGCACCAACAAAGATGTTTTATCCGTCCGCCTGCAGGAACTGGCTGGGTACACAGGAGGAGACGCCAGCTTCCTGAAGGAGGATTTTGAGCTGCAGCTCAACAGACGGCTCTTCTGGGACTCGGTAAGACGAAAACAAGTCACTCCAGACCTGTTCAACAAAGTTTTTCAGCTTGTTGTTTTGTTTGTAGTTGCATCAAAGAACCACCAGTGGGCGATAAAGCAGCACTAAAGTAGTTCTGGTACACTGAATAGTTTTTATCTTTTTAGGTTTTGTGTATATCTAAACTCTTTGTGTCCTCTCAGGTCTTGTCTGCGTCTCTGTGGGGGGGAATGCTTTGTCCCATCGGACGACAGCCGTCCTGCATCGCTGACAGGTACAGAGGGGTCATCTGGCTCTGACACATCAGCCCTCAACAAATCACTTCCACTGAGAGCACATTAATACTAATTATAATAAGATAATCCTTTATTAGTTCCATAGTGGGGACATTTGCAGGATTACAGCAGCAAAGTAGTACCAATAGAAAAACAAATAAAGACAAAACAAGTACAATATATAGTCAAACAGTAAAGGTATAATAAATAAGTAAATCGCTAAAAATACTACATAATCAGATTGAGTGGTTGGATACACATTATTGCACATATGAGGTAGAAAATATGATTTTTTTTCTATTGCACAGAGTAGAGTATATTGCACGCATTGATATTGCACATGAATGAATGAGTAATTTGCTGGGTTTTTAAACGGTATGTGTGGTCTACTGGGAGCAGAGCTGGTTGTGCAGCCTGACAGCGGCAGGAAGGAAGGAGCTGCGGTACCTCTCCTTCACACACTGAGAGTGAAGCAGCCAGTGCACAGAGCTGCCACTTGTCCTGCATGGGGGAGGAGGTGTTATCCATCAGGGATGATGGCTTAACCATCATTCTCCTCTCTCCCACCACTTCCACTGGATCCAGTGGAACACCCCAGCACACTGCTGGCCTTCTTCACCAGTCTGTTAAGTCTCTTCCTATCGACCACTCCATAAAAGATGGCTGTTGCCACCACAGAGTTGAAGAAGGTCCTCACGAGTGCTTCACCAGGTCAGACTCACTCCCTTATCCGCACATACTGTGGACGGTTGGTGAGGTAGTCCAGGATCCATGCTGTGAGGTGGTGGTCCACCCTGGTCTGTTCCAGCTTGTCCCTCAGAGGCTGGATGGTGTTGAAGGCACTGGAGAAATTCAAAAACATGATTCTCACAGTGCTTCCAGCCTTTTCCAGGTGAGAGAGGCATCTGTGTAGCAGGTAGATGACAGCGTCATCCACCCCGATACCATGCTGGTAGGCGAACTGAAGTGGGTCCATTGATGGTCTCGCTAGGGGGTGGAGATGGACAAGGACCAGCCTCTTCAGAGTCTTCATCAGGTGCGATGTCAGTGCGACCGGCCTGTAGCTGTTGAGGTCCTTTGGGTGCGGGGTCTTTGGCACTAGTACCACACAGGATGTTTTCCACAGCTGTGGCACTCTCCCCAGCTTCAGGCTCAGGTTGAAGACGCGCTCCACTATCTCACACAGCTGGTCTGAACAGGTCTTGAGAAGCCTTGAGCTGAAGCCATCCGGACCCACGGCCTTCCTCATGCTGCTCTTTTTCAGTTCTTACTTCACCTGGGTTATTGTGAGGGACATGTTGGGGGGTGGGGCCTGTGTGCTGGAGGTTGGTTGTGGGGGATGGAAGTGCAGTGTATGTGGAGGGTGGAAGGGAGCTGAATGTTGTGGGAGGGCATTATACAGGGGGAGCAGCAGCAGGGAGGACTGGCTAGGGGGAGGGGAGGATGACTGATCAGATCTGTTGAAGAATGGGTTCAGATCATTCACCCACTTTTGGTCCCCACAGGCTGGGAGTTGGGTTCCTTGTGGCCAGACATGGTTTTAAGGCCCTTCCAGACACCGCTGCTGTTCTTCTGCTGCAACTGATCCTCCATTTTTATTCTACATCTGTTTTTCCCCTTCCCTGATCCTCCTCCTCAGCTCCCCCCTCCTTGTTACCTGACCTAAATGCCCCCTTCTTTTCCTTGAGGGCCTTTATCTCAGGAGTAATCCAGGGTTTGCTGTTGGAAAAACACCGTACAGTCCTGGTGGGTACGGCGTTCTCCACACAGAAGTTAATATAGTCTGTTATACAGTGTGTGAGACGGTCCTCCCTATGGGCTTCACTGAAAACTCCCCACATGGCTGAGTGAAGACAGTCCTTCAGAGCCTCATCCGCCTCCTCAGACCACTATTTGACTCTGCGAGTGACTGCTGGATGTCTGTGCATGAGGTTTGTACACAGGCAGGAGGTGCACCAGGTTGTGGTCAGATCTTCCCGGGAGAGGTGATGAGGTGTATGCCTCCTTGGTTTTGGCATAAAATAGATCCAGTTTTGTATTGTCTCCGGTGTGGCATGTAACATATTGGAAGAATGTGGAGTGGAGGACGGAGGGTCATGATTAAAGTCACCAGAGATAAGGAGTGCATCCGAGTGTTGTGTCTGCAGCCTGCTTGTTGCTGAGTGGATGACGTCACAGGCTACTACCTCAGGCCGGTTACTTTTAAGAAGCTTCACATGTAAATTGACCCATTCCTTCAATGTGTTGTCATTTGTCCCCCAAATGTTCCCATTTTGTTTAAGCAGTGTTTTTGCTTTAACCTTGTGATATTAATGCCCCTTTTTTTAAATGGCAGACATGTGATTTTGACTGGACACTGCACTGAGTGATGTGATGCACCGAGCTCATGATAGTTGTGTGTTTTGTCCAGGTTCTACCTCGGAGGTCCCACCAGTGTGCGAGGGTTTGGGATGTACAGCATCGGGCCGCAGAGTGAAGGTACAAAGCTGGTCAGACGGTCGGTCATGAAAAACTTGACCTGACGAAATTGCTTTGGAATGTTAGTTGTATTTGAAATATGGATTTTGGAGAAATGACCATTCATTCATCGTCAATTGTAAAAAGGGAGCATCCCGCTCACTGTCCCAGACTATAAAACAAAGACAAGCAGCTCTTGCAAAAAGAGAACATCTTATCAAACCTGGTGACACAGTGGGTAAAGGGACAGTCTGATGTTTAGAAGTGGGGTTGTATGAGGTGCTTCTCCATAGTCAGTGTATTACTACAGTAGATGGAGTTTGGAGAAACAGACAGGTAGCAGCAAAGCAAGGTACTGCTCTGGATGTATTATAGAAACATAAAATAATCAATATCAGTTCAAGTGTATGTTGTATTTAGAATATTTTCACCTCTTTACCTTGCTGTCAGACAGACCTTTCTAACGGGGAACTGAAGCCGTTATCTCTGCTCTCTTCATCGGCACCAGACTCCTTTGACAAAAACAGTAATTTCACCTCACAGAACACAGGAGTTGTTTGTCTACTGCTGCATGGATCGGTTAGTTTGTTTGTGTCTTTAGTGTTTTAAAGGGTTATTTCGGATTCACCAAAATCCCACAACACAAAGCAACTAACCAATCGAGGCGGCAGTAGTCCAGCAACTCCCGTGTTCTGTGAGGTAAAATTGCTGTTTCTGTAAAAGGAGAATTGTGGCTTTGAAGAGGGCATCGATAACGGCTTCATTTCCCCGTCAGAAACGTCTGTCTGACAGCCCTACTAAAAACTTCAGAACTATCCCCTGAAGAATACCATGTAACCGCAAACCCAGGTTTGATTCCAGCTGGAATCATTTGTTGCACGTCATATCAGTCGCTCCATAAAAGAAGAAGCAAGTAAATAAGGAGCTGCAGCTGAATTTACTATGAATGAAGTAGTGTAGTACAGCAACTTATCTTGGTTTAACGCTCACTCTGTGTGCTCCAGGTGACTATCTGGGTGGAGAGGCGTACTGGGCCGGCGGTCTCCACCTCTATACTCCGCTGCCCTTCAGACCGGGCAAGGGCGGCTTCGGAGACCTTTTCAGAACTCACTTCTTCCTTAACGCGGGCAACCTCTGCAACCTCAACTATGGTGGGTGGACTGAAAACGGCCCTAGATGCATTCAGGACCGGCCACAACAGCTGACTGAACGGCAGACTTCTCCCTTTTATAATTCTGAGCCATCAAATAGAAATGGTAAATGATTTCAGTGCGTCACCACGTCCCAGGTGGGCTTTGACATGTGGAGTGTTATGTGTGCAGGCGACGGTCCCCGGGCGCACCTTCAGAAGCTGGCTGAATGTATCCGCTGGTCGTACGGAGCGGGCATCGTGCTGCGGCTCGGCAACATCGCCAGACTGGAGCTCAACTACTGTGTTCCCATGGGAGTCCAGAGCGGAGACAGGTAGACCAGCGCTCACTGACGGGACCAAGGGTCACCATGTTATTGTTGTTAGAGGAAAGAAGATTAGGGTGAACTAGTTTTCACTCAGATTATCCATCAAACAGTTACAAATTTCATCTCACCATTGTGTGCCTGCCTGCCTGCCTGCCTGCCTGCCTGCGTGCGTGTGAGAAATACAAACAAACATTTACTGGGAAGCAGCCTCGTCTTTGTTGCAGCTCATGGTAAACATGTTCTTAAAGGGGAACTGCACCAATGTTACACAAAGTGTGAAATTGCATATGTTTAAAAAAAAAAAGGTGTATCAAGCTTTCTGAAGTCTGATAAACATCCTCAAGGGATGTCACTTAAAGGAACAGTATTTAACATTTGGAGGGAATTATTAGCAGAGATAGAATATAATATTCATAACTATGTTTTCATTAGTGTGTAATCACCGTGAAACTAGGGATTATTGTGGTTTCGTTAGCTTCGACTGAGCCCTTCATATCTACAGAGGGAGCAGGTCCTCTTCACAGAGTCCACCGTGTTGCACCACCATGATTCTACGGTATCCCAGAATGGACAAATCAAACACTGGCTCTAGAGAGAGACTTTCACCTTTTTTTTAAGTTACCTGAAGACCACCATAGTTTTGACACACTCGGAAAGGGAGGGGTGAGCGGAGGGGTATTAAGTCGAATGCAATCTGCAACCTCACCACTAGATGCCACTAAATGTTACACACTGTTCCTTTAAATCAGTGACGGTTGGGTCTGAAATCACAAGAGTGAAAATGTAAAAAAAAATACTGAGGTGTGGAGTTGGAAAGAAGCAAGTTTACCAGACTTCTGCAGCCCACTCCTTATCTCTCCTTCAGGCTACATTAGCTGTAACTAGTGTCACACACCTGACTCTCAGGCCAAGCTGTGGGTAGTTGAGGTGCGTGTGGGTAATGTATGCACCAGGTATTGACAGGAAGGAAGACTGCGTTGAATGACAAAATATATATTTCTGGTTCTGCTGCATTGATTGTGAGTGCTCCTTTCAATTAATAAATTGTAACTATGCTACACAAAGCACAGTGTGATAAAAGGACTTGTCTCAGGATAACGGTCCTCACTTCTCTCTCCTCTCGTAGGATATGTGACGGTGTCCAGTTCGGAGCAGGGATTCGCTTCCTGTGACCTTATCACTCCACTGCCCTCGATGCTCCAGCAGAGGCTGCGACATGAGAAAGGGCCTTGTTGTTTGTCACCTGTAACTTGTTGTAGAGTGTGTAACACTAGCATGGGTCCCTTGTCCTGGAGAGACGTGCCTGAGACCCCCCCAAACCTATTGACATGCACTGGTCGAGGCTTTTGAACAACAAAGTGCCAGCGCTGGGCCATAAAACTAGCGAAACTTTTGTGCAGTACAAACGGTTTGGTTTAAATTTTTCAGCGCTGGTACCTTGTCTGTGTGGGGAAAAAAGTCATCTATCGGTGATTTCACCCACTGTGTTTCCTGGGGTGACACAAAATAAATTATTTTCCAGAATGTTAAAGAGATTTCGGGCATGTTCCCTGTTTGCCTTCCAGGAAAGCTTCTGATCTAGGAGAACGACTTGTTAGTGATTTACTTTTGACACCACGCACTCCCTTGTCGTGATGGGAGGGATCATACCGATAAAGGCACTTTTTAATCAAAGCAGTGGTGTCGGAAGGGAATCCAAACCTTCATGCCAAAGCAGTTGTCTGATGTGAAGAACGGCGGGTCAACCTCTCGAGGTTGGAAACCCCTCCACCCCCACCCACTCTCCTGAGCAACATCCACCACCAGTGCTCTTACCGTTGGTCCTCTTTTTTTTGATGTTGTTGAAGCTATTCACGAATAAATCCCAGCTGCTCCCCTGGTTTGTCTTTGTGCTTTCTCAAATACACATTCACTAATCAGGTGGGAAGGACAAAATGCAGGTATCACATCTGGATCTTCATGTTGTGCTTCATTCGTTACTGCTCATTGTTTCTTGCCTTTTAAAGTCAAGAATATTTCATTATCAAGGCCATTTTAGGACTGACCTTGATGAGTTACATGACAGAGTTAAGAACTTTATTTTGTAGCAGTCGGGGACATCAGCAAAGCAGTTTTGCAATCAGACAGTAGCCTTGTAATTAGATTTATGAATAGTTGAATTACTTTTATGGGATAAAGGGACGTCCAATCTGTGGAATACATGCAACAGTGTTTGCCGAGCAGTTATTGGGTCTACAGGAAACCGTCTAACCCGAAGGAAACATCTCTCCAGCTGACACGTCGGTGAGTGGGGGTCACTGCCCGGCCTCCTCACGGGTTTTGCCTTGACCGTTTTGAACCTTTGCTCCTCAGGAACCTGTGCAGGGCAGTTGAATGTGGATGGTGCCAGATGTTTGTTTGATCAGAGCTTGTTCTGCGTGGGAGTGTTGGCAGGTGTGCAGCAGGTGACTGCTGGCATGGCATGTTGCTGAAACTGGAATAAAATGACCTCGGTTTATCTTTACCCTGGAGAAAGTGTTGGTGGTGCAGAAGAACACCTTGTAAACCTTTTTCAGTATAGCATCTGAGCTCAAGTCAACCATTGATCTTTAGAAATGCAAAATAAAGAATGATGCTACCATGCCAGCATACTTTGTCTCTTACATTGGAGAAAACATGATGCAGTGCCATATATGCTGCCCTACAGGCTAGAAAACCTTTTGTGCACTGTTGCACCAGCGTGTGCAGCTCGCACCCCTTTTTGTTTTTCACCCCTTAACTTTGTACATTGAGTATGATAATTAGTTTATAACCTCTTACCCACAAGGCTTTAGTTTGTTTTTTCACTGGCCATCAAATAATATGGAGCCAAATCCAGGCCAATAGTTTTGATCATTTGAAAAAAAAATTTGAACCTGAAAGTTCAAGTTGTTGAACATTGAAAAATACAGCAATGTATTGAAAATAAAAATAAGTGAATGAAAAGTTTTTTGGGATTGAATATAATTTTGATTCAGTTCTGGAATTGTTTTGAATCAAATATTTATTTTCATTTTTCACTTTCATATATACTTTAAACATGGCTTTACAACACATGAAATACTTCACGTGGGATTGTGCAAACGCACCCTTGAAAGGATTTTAAGCATTGAACAAAGTTATTGTAATAACTTGTTTGATATTTGTCTTTGCTATTTTCTTTAATAGTTTGCATTTGATTATTGTTTAATCAAGTGTTAAAACATTGTACATGGTTATATAAATGTTAAAATATATTTAAGCACATTTCTGTTATAACTTAAATCCTTTTAATTTAGGGTTAAGAAACCCACATTACTCTATCAAAGATCAGAGACAGATATTTACCAATATGTTAGGAGAAGTTACATTTACACAGACTTATATTTACATGAATAATTAAGCCTTGCTTAAGATGCTTCTGTCTTGCTTATGATGTTTTATATTAATGATATAATCTACTTTTATATATTTTTCAAGTTAAATACGTCTTTTTTAATGTCAAGCCTACTTAAAAAGGATTTAATCACATATTAAGTTAATTTGCTTGTTCAAGTAAAATAATCTAGCCAACAATATGAACACATAACCAATACTTAAATCAATTTGTTTGTGTTTTGGCAGTATCATATATCAACCACCGCTACAGTCAGCACGGCCTTGACGATGGTTCTAAATTCCCACGCGTGACCGCCCGGTCGTAGCGGTAATAAGCAAGCGCCGCGTGACCGCGCACGCACGGTACCAAGCAGCACGTAGTCGGTGTCTGCTGCCGCTGTCGAGTATAAGCTGGCTGTCGCGAGCCGAACCTCTGCCACTCCTCTGACTCACACAGTCACACGCATAGAGGCAGGTGTGTGTGGGTGTGTGGGTGCGCGCGTGTGTGTCTAGCAGCGCACATACCTCAGCAGCAGGTCGGACAAATCCTGCAGCATTTTGGATTCATTTTTTAAAATATATATTCAAAACACCGCCATCATGTTGTGGACGGCGAGTCAAGTCTTAAGGAGATTCTCCACCTCATCCGTGAGTAACGTTTCTTTTGCCGCACCAGAGAATGAATAGAGCTTTTGATAGATAAAGAAACTAAAATAATGTTAATAATGAACGCATGCCAGGTCGGCTGTGACATGAGGACTGAACCGGGCTCGACCCTGATTACGGATCAATGAGTCACAGTTCATGTCGAGGTCTTCACGGGTCACCCTGCGACTGTATTTTTCAATAAATTGCAAATGAATTAGAGAATGAATAGAGGTGGTGTTACACCACCTATAGTGAATAGGTGGTGTAACAGTGCCAGTTTGCCACGTTACTGCCGGCCGGCTCGCCCACATCTATCTCCGCCCCTCTCTCCCGGTAGCTACTGTACACGATGTGCAGGAGTTGCATCAGCATGTGAGCTCCACACTGTACACCGTCAGTCAGCAGCTTAGTGACGAGCCGGCAGGGCTGCACGGGAGAGTGGGACGTTGACAATTCATTCGTTGTTAACGGGGCACTGTCATTTCCCAGCAGCGTGTCGTTTGCTCCCTTGCTTGGAATACGTGGCTTGAATGCATCACGAAGCACGTGCTGAGATGTAATATAACAGTTCGGGGCGGCGCCTCGACCGGCTCGACACTTGACAGGACCGTTCAGATGAGCGGGGGGAACCCGAAACGTCCCTCCGTGAACACATGTGCTGTTTCAGGCAGGTGGGAGGGGTGCGATTCAATCTTCCCCCTCTGGATCGGGGCTGTGCTCTCTGTCAGCCAATAGCTTTTCTCAGAGCCGACTGTAACCGAAGAATGAATGGGGAGAGGGGGGGGGGGGTTGCATAATCCCACCCCTTGCTATTTTCAGTTCATGCTTTTTTACAATCCAATCAATTATTTTGGGAATTGGTTAGTTATTATTAGTCAAGCATATGAACATTTCACGGCTTGCATTTTGGCTTTTTTTTTCTTATTATTTCAATCAACATAAGAATTTAATAACTTTGGGTCTTGGACAGTTGGTCAGATACAAGACTTCTGAAGACGTATTTTGTAGACCAAACAAATAAAAAAGTACGAGGACTTTTAATTGCCAAACATCGGATGTGTAGTTTATGGCACGATTCAAACAAGATTAAACTTTTTTTTTAAATAAGACCCCATGGGCAACACTGTTAGGTGTGTGGGGGGGGGGGGGGGACTTGGTCTCTCTATATGGGACTAAAAGTCAGGTTATCTTCTGATAGCATACAGGATTTATTCTTTAAAAATATTGTCTATTGCAAGTTCCCCAACTTTATGTTAGTGTCCCTTTTAAGAGATGTGTCTTGTGGGCTCTTCTGGCCCCCCTGGTGCTCAAGGCACTTTCCTGCAGTTGCCTGCTGCAGAGGCCACCTTTGCATTGGGTTTTCCTTTGCCAGTGTCACAACATCTGCAGAACTCACAAGCTCAGAGAGAGTGTGTATAAACCCAGACGAGTATTTCCAGTACTGCAGATCTACACTGGCTAAAGCCGAAACTAACGTGTCTGTGTTTGCTCTCCTTTCAGAATTCCTACCAGAATAAGCTTAAGCTCGCAATAATAGGCCAGAGCCTGTTCGGCCAGGAGGTGTACAGCAACCTGAGGAAGCAGGGTCACAAGGTGGTGGGCGTGTTCACGGTCCCTGACAAGGACGGCAAGGCCGACCCCCTTGGTGAGTTACCTCGGTTGGTGTCAATCCACCTCTAGTCGCACTAAATAAATCAGAGAAACTGTGGTGCTTTCTAGGGAATTTGAAAACCCAAAGCAACTGCAGGAAAGAAGATAAAAATACCAGGTTTTATGAGTAGAGAGAGAATAAATGTTGGCGTCTTACAGCCAACAGTGTGGAACAAACTGCAGTCTGGACTCTGGCCATCTCTGGTCCTGTCTAAGTCCATCGCGTCTTTACTTCCCCCGCTGCACAGACATTCGGCTCGTTCGAGATGAGCCAGGCCTGAGCCGAATCAATCACCGGTGATCGCCGCTCAATGCATGCTGGGTAGATTTGTGTCCGACTTGATCCCGACTTGCTCTGACGTCATGAACACGTGGTCGACGATAACCTCACGAGAGCGAGGCGGCCGCAGTTTTTAGAGTCAGGCGCCGCAGTTGCTCTCCACCAACTGGATGACCCAAAGCATGATGGGAAACGCCTGGCTGTCTCCGGATCAGAGAGCTGATTGGCTCTTAGATTTGACAACAAACAACACGTTTTGTAGAAAATCCTAATTTTCTGTGTAATTCCAATACTTGACACTAGATTGTTGGCTGTTAGTCTCATGTTGTGAAAGGTTTAATCCAAAAACACATCTCGTGTGATTGATAATAAAGCTTATTTATAGAAAACCTATCAAAGCGAGCAGCAAAGTGTTTCACAGTCAGACATAAAAAGAACAAAGGATAGCATACACTGCAGATACACGCACATTTCCTCATAAATATATATTTACAAACACACATGAATTAAACCTCACGAGGTCTGTAAACTACAGGAGCTAGTTGCAAGTTTACAGTGACTTAGACCTTGTCACGACTGGTAGACCCACATGGAGAAACAGGACCCGAAAGCACGACCCAGAGAGCAGGGTTAGGTGTAGTAAAGAAAATAAGGCAGAGATCAGAAAAAAGTAACAGCTTTGGGCGGAGGCTGAAATGTGTCCATGATATCACAGAGTGTCAAAAACTGCAAGCACAGAAAGACTTTGAATGATTCAAGTCTTTAACCAAAGTTCTGAGTATTTTGTTTCGATAAAGTAGCGTTTGACAACGTTGGCTTCTTTAGTTAAAGCAGTCAGCATTCATATATTTTTATTTGGGCCTCTTAGGGGAAATAACGTTGACTATTACCCTCTTATTAAGTTGATGTTCGTAAGGTGTTATAATATAAAATAACACTTATAATTAGATAACGAGAAATAACAAAAAAAATCCAACAGAGTAAAAGCTTTGTAATGGGTTGGTGCAAAAACCATAAGACCGAGAATCTTGGATCTGACGGCCCCTGATGGTCCGGGTCCCCTATGGGTCATCACAGGCCCTGTGCTGTGGCTGAGGTGGATGCTCCTGGATAGTGGCTCCATTGTCTGTGTGTGTGTGTGTGTGTGTGTGTGGAGAGAGGCCCTGTGTGGCCCCTCGAGACGCAGCGCTGAGGGGAAACATCTACGATCTGGACCGTGTATGATGCAATCTTTCCAGGAAGCAGCATTCCCCGTCAGCTATCAGCTGCCTCTTGCCTAACCCTGCCTGTCGTCCTCCTTTATTCTCCAGGATATTATATATTATTCTACTATTTCCGGTTCTGAACACATTCCTGCCTCCTCAACAACAAGTGGAGGGAGGTCAATACTCTATATTCAAAATGCACATTTAGCGTTTATTTAAGATTCTTGCAATGTAGGCAGTTAGTATCCACAGTACGCTCAGGGAAGTTTATTCTTTAGCACATAAACTGTCTATTGATAGTCTCCATTCATAGCTCACATTTCAGAGTTCCAGAAAAGGTCCTTACCTAGAAATACATTGAAAGTTCGAGCAATTATATAACGATTGAAATGAGCTCAAGTATGGGCTAGAGCTAGACCAGTAAGTCAGTTGGGCTGATATTTTGTTTCACATTAGCTTATTATTTAAAATATGTACAAATGTTGCAGCACAGCAATACCAAAGACATTTTAGGTTATTTAGAAGCAGTGTCTCCATTACAATTGATGCAATGTAGTGGATATTATGGTCACCATTCTTTAATAACCCAATGTGAGGTTTCCTTTACTAAAAGTGTTTATGTCAATTTAAATATCAACCCATCTTTATTAGAATTGTTTAACCTCTCAAGTATTATTATTGGCCTCATAAACCCAGTATCTCTTCTAAGAAGGTAGGAAATCAATTTAAAATCTGGGTTAACGGGTTTGTATTTTTCAACCTTGACCCAGTTTCCCATGTTTTTTGTGCAAGTAACTAATCGGTAAAATATACAATTGTTTTATTGGTCCAGTATTGAGTGAGAAAGCTGCAATGTGATTGCTCAGGGCAACTCCTCACCGTCAATGTATGTCCACTAAAAGAGCTGACAGGCTCAGATTATTATTATAAGTGTCTGACATCATTATGGAATGAACCCTACAGAGAAATAAAACCTTTTTCTTTACCTTTCACTTGATCCGGTCTGATTGTTATCGTGTCTAATCCAGTCCCGCTCAAGGAGAAGTCTTGTTCGGAAATATATCGCGAGAGGATTACGAGGTTGCCGAAAGACAGCAGTGAGTGAGAGTTTAAGAGAGTGCAGAAACCTTAGCTTAGTGTAGTCTAACAGATTTTCAATGTCATGGCTTAATATTTATCTGATTTCGACAATGTGCATAAGGCCGTGAGATTTCAGAACGAGACTTCTCCTTGAGCGAGACTGCAGCGCTCTCGGCATAGACTGTACATGTATATAAGAAGTGGACTTAATCGTCGCAATGTCACTCATTGGTTTAAGTACTGCCATTATTGAAATTTTACCGTCGCCGTCTTGATTTTTTGCAACCAATGAAAAGACGTTACCATATTTGGAATGCAGAGGAGTGACGTAAAGAAGCCGTATATGGCTCTGGTAGCGGTAGAGACCTGTCATTCACAGTTGCCCCGCCCCTAAAGCATACCCTGCTTTATGGTCTGTTTGACTCTAAATGGACCATAATGTACTAAATGAACATCATGCTGTATTGAAGAAGACTTGAAACTAGAGACTGAGACCATAAACTCATGTTTACAATGTTTACTGAGGTAATAAATCAAGAGAGAAGTAGAGTCATTTCCTCATATACTTCGATACAATCGGATATTCTTTTTGCAACCGGGGAGTTGCCCCCTGATGGTCCGCATCGGCTTCACTTGTCAGAACCGGAGGTTGCCGCCTGGCTTTCACTCGATACTGGACCAACCATAGAAACATTGTTGTCCCCATTAGTCACCTAGAAACAAAAACATGGCAAAAAAAGGGTCCAACCATGAACCCCAACTTCTCCGATCCACTTAATTTCTGCTTTCTAAACAGTATCAGTAAACTCACCTCTTCTCTTTCAGCGGCGGCGGCGGAGAAGGACGGGACGCCGGTGTTCAAGTTCTCGCGGTGGCGGCTCAAGGGGAAGCCCATCACGGAGGTTATGGAAGCCTACAAGGCGGTGGGTGCCGAGCTCAACGTCATGCCCTTCTGCTCCCAGTTCATCCCCATGAACGTCATCGATGACCCCAAGCACGGCTCCATCATCTACCACCCCTCCATCCTGCCCCTGCACAGAGGAGCTTCGGCCATCAACTGGTGAGGAGGAGGGGAGGGAGGGAATCCACAGACTTTATGTATTAAGTGACGACTGCAGAGGACAGCCTGTGTGAGAGACACCTGTAGAAGTCCATCAAGGAGACGTACTTTGTTCATTTTGTGTGGTAATGGCAGCACATTAACAGAATGAATGACCGTTTTATTATTGTGTCATGCGTATCGCTGTGGACAGCCCACATCTGCTTACAAGACACCTTAAATCCTAGAAGTGCAACGGATCACAAAACTCACGGTTCGGACCGTACCACGTTTTTTGAGTCACGGATCGAATAATTTTTCGGATCAGCAAGGAAAAGGGGAGGAGACAAATATAACTTTGCGTTCCATTTATTAATTAAAGAACTTCAAGAACACTTAAAGCAAAAAACTTTGGGCTATAGTCTTACACAAAAACAAATGCCGCGGTGATACCTTGTTGTTGTGGTGGTGGCTTGGCCCCCGTCGCTGACAGACTGGGATCGTGGCACTTCATATGTGTGGACATGCCCGATATAGGGCCGTTGTCTTATGTCTTTCTGGTTGAACAATGCCTACATACCGTAACGGTTTTGTCCACCACCCTCATCCCGTCATTATAAGTTACAGGGAAGTCAAAATGCTCCCATACATGCAACTTAAATGACGTCGGGGGTTTGCATATGTGTCTGACCACAATACCTTTTGTTGTTCAGTCTTTGTTCATCCTGCATCGCTCTTTTCTGTTCTTTAATGTAACGTTACTGGAGCGACAGAGCCTCTCCCAGCTGTTAGCAGACTGTTGTTAGCGAGCTGTACCCAGCATGCAGTTCAGTGGTGACATTTTATAAATGTACAATTATTTGTGTTACAAATTGTTTATGTGTCACAAACTGTTGTGTCGTGGTGTTTTGCCCTGTTAAAGAGCGTTAGTTGTGGGTTGTTAATTGTTGTTATAAAGTTATAACCATGATTAGGGTTCCCTCTCAATACAGTTAAGATAACTAGCTCCAACCGCAGCTCTCACAGTGGTGAACAATATATTTCGCTGCCTGTTGAAGAGCGACAGAAGTTGTTTCAGGTGTGCATCATACGGGAAATTATAACCAGTATACTGCCCAGCCCTAGCAGCCACCATGCACCACATAAGAGAATTGTTACCCAAACATTCTTTACCACTGCCAAACTGTGCTAGCGTACATCAATCAAACAAGCCTTGATATGTCACATTCCATACAGGTTCATACACGTTAGTGCTGGTTCATATGCTGCAATACGTGCAATGTCACAATGGGAGATAAATGAACACAAAAAGTAAAAACGGATATCAGATTAAAATGTGAATGAAATTATGAAAGAAAAAAAACAATTAAAGGCCAAATAACACATTTTATTCTCATACAAATGAAATGTTTAATTTATTAGCTTTGTTGGCTAATTTGAGCTAACTTTGGATAGATATTGTGTTAGGTAATTGTAACTTGTATCACTGAGTAAATATGTTGGCTGTAGGACTCTTCTCTACTTCTCCACTAACTACATTTTCGGCTGTAACCATCACCACACAAGCTAGCTTCCTCTACAGTTCTTTTCTTCACAACAGCTAAAAGGCTAAAAAAGCATAGTTCACAGGCCCTAAGTCCCCTCTGTGTTCCAGGACAGAGAGGAGGTAGAGGAGGGTTTGTGCTATCTGTCTGTGTAGCTGGAGGTTGAAACCAGTTCTGTTTGACCCCAAACTCCGAACAAGCTGGTTTTGTTACCGCTCCCTCTTGCAAGTCGGTTTGTTCTCCGCCCTTACTATCACTCTGTTCCTGTATCACTCTGGGTAAATAAATAAGTTCCGCTATCTTTCAATCGTTTAAACACAACTTTTCCATTTATGCCACATATACCACTGTTTGGCAGTGGTGATATTACTACCAGCTGCTAAAAAAAAAAGTAATTTAAGTCTAATAGTTTGACATTTTGGGAAATGTACTTTTTTCTTTACCAGAGTGAGACGATATTTCAATTTTTGTACGAATTAGACAAATGAGATAACAACTTGTTAGATAATGAGCTTTAAATGTGCTGGTAGGTGGGTATGTTTTTTTGTTTTGGACAGAGAAAGGCCCTGCTTCAAGTATTCATGCTAAGCTAGGCTAATCATCCAATATCTTAAATTGGCTCTTAATTTAACGGACAGACATGAGAGTAATGTTGATCTAATCATAACTCTTGGCAAGAAAGTGAATGAGCATACACCAAACTATTCCTTTTAGGTGTAACATGTTCATTTAAGCTGCAGACTGTTAGCCTCCCAAAGATCAACTACATCTCATTGAACATTAGAGAGTTTAACTGTAGAGTAGTCTCAGTTTTTTAAAAAGTGCACTTAGAATAGTGCAAATCTCTGCCACGTGTGTCTGCAACGACCACTGCTGTAATGTTTTATTAATTAATGCAAACCACAATTGTTCACCGAAAGCGTATCAGTACGCATCATGTTTGCAGCTAAACTGCAGTTCACTGTGTAATGCTTCATATTGACTGTTTAACACTTCCTCTGAACTGAAACTGTTAGTCCTGCTGTGTGTTTAGTTTCATTAGCTGTTAGCTCGGTTAGCCAAACGCACAGCAGGACTCTGTTAACTGTCCGGTGGTTGCTAACAGCTTACTGGCTCCCCTGCTTCCACCATAAGAATATGCTCTCCATTGTACTCGGCGCTTGGTTCAGTGAGTCAGTTTTGCTAAGCGATAGTTTAATAGCCGTCCAAACTGAAGCTGTTATTGATCACTTGAGTAGTGAGGAGTCAGCAGCCAGTGACGGTATAAAACAGTCAATAAAATATGTCTTTCAAAAAGTGTAAATCACTGCAAACACGAGAGTCATAAATGAGCACAAAAAACATGTTTAATTAAAGGCTCCATTAATCCACTTTCTAAACTTTATTCATTTCACGGACGTGACGGGCCTGGAGCTTATCCCAACATGCATTGGGTGAGAGGCGGGTGCACCCTGGACAGCTCACTTATCTGTAACAGGGCTAACACCATTTACAGGCTCTGGAAAAACTAATATATTCTAAACTAACTTGCCATGAGCCTTAAGAAAATGTGTGAATATATTAAATTGCCCAGTGAGAACCGACGGCAGACGGCTTGTTTGTTTCACAGTCCTATCAACAGTCTGCTCCTCCGCGAATCGCCACCTTAACGTGGTGGAGGAGTTTGAGTGGCTCAGTGATCCTGGGAGCTATGTTGTCCGGGGCATTAGCCCCTGGTAGGGTCTCCCAAGGCAAACAGGTCTCGGGGGAGAGCCCAGACTAAGAGCGGTTCAAACGACCCTAATGATAAGCAGCCCACGGACTTTAGCCACCTCGCCCAGACCAGGGAAACCGGGGCACCCTCCCGGAGCCAGACCCAGGAGGGGAGCTCTTCGGCGAGCGTCTGGTGGCCGGGCCTTCGCCCATGGGGCCCGGTCGGGCTCAGCCCGAATAAACAGCATGGAACAGCCACCCTGTGGACCCACCACCCGCAGAGATAAGCATCGGGGTCGGGTGCAATGCAGACCGGGCAGCGGGTCAGGCGGGAGGCCTGGGCGAGCCGATCGCCGGCAGCATAGACTAGCTCTAGGGACGTGGAACGTCACCTCGCTAGCGGGGAAAGAGCCAGAGCTGGTGCAGGAGGTGGAGCGATACCAGCTAGATATAGTTGGACTCACCTCCACACACAGCGCTGGCTCTGGAACCAAGCTCCTGGAGAGAGGTTGGACTTTGTCCTTTTCCGGAGTTGCCCAGGGTGAGAGGCGCCGGGCGGGAGTGGGGATACTCACGAGCCCCCGGCTGAGCGCCGCTGTGTTGGAGTTCTCCCCGGAGAACGAGAGGGTCGCCTCCATGCGCCTACGGGTTGCGGGGAGCAAGGCTCTGACTGTGGTTTGTGCTTACGCACCAAACAGCAGTTCAGAGTATCCGGCCTTCTTGGAGTCGGTGGGAGGGGTCCTGGAAAGGGCGCCACCTACCGACTCCATAGTTCTCCTGGGGGACTTCAATGCTCACGTGGGCAATGATGGAGAAACCTGGCGGGGGGTGATTGGGAGGAACGGCTTGCCCGATCTGAACCCGAATGGTGTCTCGTTATTGGACTTCTGTGCTTGCCACGGTTTGGCCATAACGAACACCATGTTCGAACATAAGGTGGCTCATAAGTGTACCTGGTACAGGGGAACCGGTTGGAAAGACCCGGCAAGCCCAAACGTGTAGTGAGGGTGAACTGGGAACATCTGGCGGAGGACCCTGTCCGGGAGGTCTTTAACTCCCACCTCCGGAAGAACTTCTCTCACATCCTGAGGGAGGTTGGGGACATGGAATCCGAATGGACCATGTTCAAAGCCTCTATTGTGGACGCGGCCGCTAGGAGCTGTGGCTAGAAGGTCATCGGTGCCTGTCGTGGCGGCAACCCGAGAACCCGGTGGTGGACACTGGAGGTGAGGGAAGCCGTCAAGCTGAAGAAGAAGACCTTCAAGGCCTGGTTGGCCCAGGGGTCTCCCGAAGCAGCTGACAGGTACCGGCAGGCCAGAAGGGCTGCAGCTGCGGTGGTCGCGAATACTAAAACTCGGGCATGGGAGGAGTTTGGGGAGGCCATGGAGAAGGACTTTCGGTTGGCCTCAAGGAGGTTCTGGCAAACCATCCGACGACTCAGGAAGGGAAAGCAGGGCTTACCCCAGGCTGTTCTCAGCAGGGGGGGACTGCTGACCCGGACAGTGGAAAGAGCGCTTTGAGGAACTCCTAAACCCGACCAACATGTCCTCTGCAGAGGAGGCAGCGCCTGAAGATCTAGGGGGAGGCTCACCCATATCCCTTGGTGGCAAGGCGCCGGGGGTGGATGAGATCCGCCCTGAGATGCTGAAAGCGCTGGACATGGTTGGGCTGTCCTGGCTGACACGCCTCTTCAATGTCGCATGGGGGTCGGGATCAGTGCCCATGGACTGGCAGACCGGGGTGGTGGTTCCCATTTTCAAAAAGGGGGACCGGAGAGTGTGCTCGAATTACCGGGGTGTCACACTACTCAGCCTCCCGGGGAAGGCTTATGCCAGGGTGCTGGAAAGGAGGCTCCGACCGTTTGTCGAACCTCAGATACAAGAGGAGCAATGCGGATTCCGTCCCAGCCGTGGAACAGTGGACCAGCTCTTTACCCTCGCAAGACTACTGGAGGGGTTCTGGGAGTTTGCCCAACCAGTCTACATGTGCTTTGTGGACTTGGAGAAGGCTTTCGACCGGGTCCCTCGGGGGTTCTTGTGGGGGGTGCTGCGGGAGTATGGGGTGCCGGACCCATTACAACGGGCGATCCGGTCTCTGTACGACTGCAGTAGGAGCTGTGTCCGCATTCTCGGCAATAAGTCAGACACGTTCCCGGTGGGTGTTGGCCTCCGCCAGGGCTGCCCTTTGTCTCCGGTCCTGTTCGTGACTTTCATGGACAGGATATCTAGGCGCAGCCTGGGGGTGGAGAACGTCAGGTTCGGGGGTCTCGGGATCGCCTCTCTGCTGTTTGCAGATGATGTGGTCCTGTTAGCCTCCTCGGATCGTGACCTCCAGCATTCACTGGGGCGGTTTGCAGCAGAGTGTGAAGCGGCGGGGATGAGAGTTAGCACCTCCAAATCTGAGGCCATGGTGCTCTGCCGGAAACCTGTGGATTGCTCCCTCCAGGTGGGGACGGAGTGCCTACCTCAAGCGAAGGAGTTCAAGTATCTTGGGGTCTTGTTCACGAGTGAGGGTAAGATGGAGCGGGAGATCAACAGACGGATCGGTGCGGCTGCAGCAGTAAAGCAGGCGCTGCACCGGACCGTCTTGGTGAAGAGGGAGCTGAGCCGGAAGGCAAAGCTCTCAATTTACCACTCGGTCTACGTTCCTACCCTCACCTATGGTCACGAACTCTGGGTCGAGACCGAAAGGACAAGGTCGCGGTTACAAGCGGCCGAAATGAGCTTCCTCCGTAGGGTGGCCGGGCTCAGCCTTAGAGATAGGGTAAGGAGCTCGGTCATCAGGAGGGAGCTTGGAGTCGAGCCGCTACTCCTTCGCGTCGAAAGGAGTCAGCTGAGGTGGTTCGGGCATCTAATTAGGATGCCTCCTGGACGCCTCCCACTGGAGGTTTTCCAGGCACGTCCAACTGGGAAGAGACCCTGGGGAAGACCCAGAACACGCTGGAGGGATTACATCTCCCAGCTGGCCTGGGAACGCCTCGGGATCCCCCAGAATGAGCTGGAACATGTTGCCGGTGAGAGGGAAGTCTGGGTCAGCCTGCTTGGCCTGTTGCCACCGCGACCCGACCCCGGATAAGCGGAGGAAAATGGATGGATGGATGGATCAACAGTCTGACTGCCTCGGTCTCACATAGCTTCTATCTTTTCTTTATCTTATTCTGCTCCATTTGGTCAGGTTTATGGTCCACTTTACATCCTATATCTCAGACTGTTATGGCACCGCTCCAAGATTGGGTTGTTGTTCTGTGTGTCACCAGGACCCTGATCCACGGCGATAAGAAAGCTGGATTCACAGTGTTCTGGGCCGACGACGGCCTGGACACCGGACCCATCCTGCTGCAGAGGGAGTGTGCTGTGGAGCCCAACGACACCGTGGACACCCTCTACAACCGCTTCCTCTTCCCAGAGGGCATCAAGGCTATGGTAACCACCTGGAATTTCAGATTTTTCAGATGAAATATAGAACCCTTTTTTTCAACTTGAATAATCTCTCAACAACATGTTAAAACAAGTTTCTTGGGGCAGGTGGAGTCGGTGCAGCTCATAGCTGACGGGAAGGCCCCTCGGATTCCCCAGACAGAGGAAGGAGCGAGCTACGAGGGCATTCAGAAGAAGTCCAACTCCAAGGTGAGACATCTTACTTCAGACAGTAGCCCCACAGTCGGATACGTGATTTTGATTTGATTTCTTTAAATAGGCCGTTTTCATTCGTTCAGTCTGGAGCACCAGCCTGGCCTTTGCCGGGCAAAAGTGAACCGCCCTACAGGAAATAAATAATGTACACCAAAACATCTGTGACATTTTTTTTTATTCGCAACTTGATTCGCTGTCGCTGCTTTCAATGTTGGCCGGTAAAAAAGACGCTTCTGAATGTGTGAGTGAAATGTGGGGATGGGCTTTCAAAAGCTGGTTCTGTTTCGGATGTGGCTCCACCAGGATTTAATGAGCTAAAACGCTAACAAATCTCTCGTCAAACCTTTTTATCTCTCCTCTCTCTTTTTATTTATTAGCAACGATTGATAGAAAACGTAGAGGTTCTTGTGTTGAGCTGACTGTTAATGCTGCATAAACACAGCTGAAGTGCATCTGGTTTAGACACTGTAGCAAGAATCTGTCAAGGCTGTAAGGGGGGGGGGGGGGGGTAGGAGTGGTAACCGCAAGTCACTCTTTATATAATAAGGGTTTTATTTTATTCTACTGTTTTCTAAATTTTTTCCTTTATTTAGGATCAGATTACAGCAGCAGTTCACGCGTTTATCTTTTACAATAGTTATAGAACACAAAGACATAACAAAAATGTTTTTCATTTGAGTTAAAGAAAAAAAATGAAAGAAATAAATATATTTAAATGAACACTGAATAAATATTTAAATGAAGGACGAGTTAATTTTCCACTTCTGACAAATTTCTTCAAATCTAGTTTCCTGAAGGCTGATGGAGAAGGGGATTGTTTCCATAATAAAGGCTTCATAAATGATATTATCCATTCTTCTATGGATGGGGTGTCTGGATTAAGCCATTTCTTTGTATTAGCATTTTTAATTATTTTGTTCTTCTAATATTTGCGGGTGTTGAATCTAAAAGCCCAAAAATGAATTGTTCCCAGTTCAGTAATTTTAGTCCCATTTATAGTATCTGTTTGAATCTAAAAAGTATTTAACTTTTGGCTGGGCCCCAAACACGTGGAGGTGGTTGGCCTCCTGGGAGCCACAGTTCCTCCAGCAGCCTGCATTCATAGACTTCTGATCAGGTGTGGGCTGAGCTTGATATCCTCCATTGAAAGTTTTTATCATGGAAAAATATCATTCCATTAAATACAAATATCTCCTAAATTCACAGATTTGTATTATATAAATGTAGCCCAACAGTGCCAGGTATGTAAGATTGAGTGGCTGCCTGGTGTTTGTCTCACAAGAGGAAAGACAGAGGCGGGGCTGATCTTAGCTGCTCTCTGATTTGCCACATGGAGCCACGTTTGCTGGCAGGTAATCTAGATGCGCTATTCTTAGTGCAGAAGGTTTTCATTTCCAGCATCGCTTTACCGCATGTTGCTCAGCGAGCGGCGACCAGCTGCTGGGCTTCCCTCTCATTCTCAGAAATGGGGGTGACCCGGTCTTGAAATGAATCCGACCCCTCAGCATGTATCTCTCTGTCCCCGCAGGTCAACCTGGCCCAACCGGCCGGGGCCATCCACGACTGGATCCGCGGCCATGACAAAGTCCCCGGTGCCTGGACCGTCGTTGATGGTCAGGTGCGTTTTCCTGGAACACAAAGCAGCAAAGAAAACACACACTCTGTATGTTGTGAGGTCAGACTGATAGCGGTTTGCAGGGCTGACATAGATCCTGGTATTTTTGGTAGGAGGCGGATGTTCAGTAACTTAAACGTTTTTATCAAGTCCTGGAGGAGTTGAAATTTGGGCTCACATATGTTTCTGGTTTCAAAGAATGGAGTCACTAAACCAGGCATTTAAGCATCTTTTCTTTTTTAACTTTTAATATTATAATAATAATAAAATGTAACATACTTTTCAGAGCACTGACATTTGTTGGTTAACTTTTTTATGCTGATTAAACAAATGCGACACAACGTGTGTATCTGTGAGCTTTAGAGGTGCTGGTAGGTGGATGTCGTTACCTTTATGATGGAACCAGGCTAGCTGTCTCGCCCTTGTTTCCAGTCTTTGTGCTAAGCTAAGCTAACAGGTGCTTGGTTCGAGTTTAGTGTGGAATCGATCTCTAAACTCTTAGCGAGAAAGCAAATTTAACAATCTGTCGAACTATTCCTTTAAAGGGTCAGCTGGAGAAAACACTTACAGAACCTCAGCAGAGGACAGCCCCACATACTATAAAGAGGATGTTACAAACATTTGATTAAATTAGGTTTATCTTGACTTAGCTTGCTGAACCGGTAGCACCATATTCAAATGTCACCATTGCGAGTTAATAAAATATCTGATTGAATTCCTCCTCTGTTTGTTCTTCCTCAGTCTGTGACCCTGTACAACTCGTCTATGCTGAGGGGGTCTGTACCTGCCGGTCAGTCCCTGGAGATTGAGGGGGCGTCCCAGCCCGGCCTGGTCACCAAGAACGGCCTTGTGCTGTACGGAAGCGACGGGAAAGCCGTGAGTGTCTCTGTCGTACTACAAAACAAACATTCAGAGCAAACAAAGGTAGCGTTGGGGGTCAGGTTCATGCCTCTGTTGGCTGTTGGTTCAGATGCACTCCAGATACAGTGAAAGGCTGCTAGGTGATTCAAACGCAGCTGGAAATGAGTCAAATACAGCGTGTGTTGTGTGTGTGATCCATTCTGTGTTTGGTCCCCAGCTCCTGGTGAAGAACCTGCAGTTCGAAGACGGGAAGATGATCACTGCCTCGAAATACTTCTCCTCCGGAGAAAGCTCCAGCGTGGAGCTGACCGATGATGAAAAGAAGATGGCGGAGGAGATCAGGGCAAGTTACTGGCGGCGTACTGTGTTCAGCTGATCGTGGCCCACGCTCAAACTTCTGCTTCTCTTCTCTTGAATATGTTTTTTTTTGTAAGCTGACCCAAGAGAGTGTGGCTGACTGAGAATGCTTTCATTTATCACAGAACATCTGGAAGGGCATCCTCAGCAATGTCACAGCCATTGAGGACACCACAGACTTCTTCAAGTGTGGAGCCGCCTCCATGGATGTGGTCAGGTGAGGGAGGAGGCCGGTGCAGCCATGGGTCAGAAATGATCACTTGGAGTGAGCAGTCGGCATTCAAAGACGCCATGAAACAACAAATACATATTTTTTTTAATTGTGAACCCCTGCAACCACGAGAGGTCCTTCAGCATACAATCATAAATGTGCACGTAAAATATCTGAGATATGAGATAAGCTGTGAACCGACAACGACTGAACACACCTGAATTTATACGCAAATAATAATACAAAGTCAGAAGAAATAAAAGGTGTACGTAAACCTATGAATTTTTATAAACCCTTTACGATCCTAAAGAAACTACTGTGCAGTACTGTAAGCCCTGATGGAGCGCTGCTGTCTGTTGTGTGCAGGCTGGTGGAGGAGGTGAAGCAGAAGTGCGCCAGCGTCCAGCTGCAGAGCGAGGACGTGTACATGGCTACCACCTTCCGGGACTTCATCCAGATGTTTGTCCGCAAGCTGAGAGGGGAGGACCAGGAGGAGGAGCTGGTCATCGACTATGTGAGTCCCCCAATTTGATGTCTCAGTGAGCCCAAACTGAGCGTGCTGATTTTTAACAAAAGTGGAGTGAGATCCTTTCCGTATAACTTCCAAACAGGTAGGTGATTTTGGGTTGTGATTGTTGCACTGCTACTGTTGTATTTTATCTAGGCAACAAGAGAAATAAACAACATGACAGTGAAGATGCCAAACCAGTGTTTCATCAACGGAAAGTTTGAAGATGCAGAAAACGGCAAGGTCTACGACACCATCAACCCTACTGACGGATCAGTGAGTCCCTGTCAGATGAATACACACACACACACACACACACACACACACACACACACACACACACACACGGAAGGTTTCGTTCTCGCATTAATCATTAGACCATGTGTGACCATTGCATCCTTGTGATCTGCTAGGTGATCTGCAAGGTGTCCTTTGCCTCGGTGGGGGATGTGGACCGGGCGGTAGCGGCTGCCAAAGAAGCTTATTATAACGGACCCTGGGGCAGGATGAACCCTAGAGACAGAGGGAGTCTGCTTTACAAGTGAGTAGCTCCACCTAGAGGACTGCAGTGGGACTGCACAAAGCGCAGAGGTCTGCTCTGTAAATGACATGTCCCGTGTTCTGCTTTGTGTAAAAATCAAGAACCAAAAAGAAGAATTTCCTATTTTTTTGGTTTCATTATGGTGTCCACTAGTTTTTGGCTATGTACATGGAGACCTCATTAACATACAGCCAAATGTTGCTTAAAGCAGTATGGTCATATCACAGGCTATGATTTTATGGTCATCAGTATGTTGTCCAATGTCAAGTGAGTGAGTAAAAGCAATTGGAACATACTGGATTTGAATGGCTATATACAGTAACCGTTTATCCGAACTTTATTCATAGATTTTCAATATAACACAAGATTGTGCACAAAATCATTGCATCTACAGCGTTATGTCAGACGACAGACAAAAAAACAGCAAAAAAACAGAAGTCTCTTTTCAGAGATTGTTTCAATCCATGATGATCAAATCTAGACCTTTAAGCTCTGGGACGGAACGCCACTTTAGTCCGCATGTTTACATCAAATAGAAATGGCTGCCATAAATGATAGAACCTCTCAGTTGAGCCTCCAAGAGTAAACTGTATCTGTTCTAGGTGGAGAGACTGCATAAGTTCTCCAATCCACTGAATATGTGATGGTGGTGGTTCTTTTTTCCCACCACAGCAGAGTTGGGCGTCTAACTACTTGACAATCAAAAGCTAGGAGAGTTAGCTTGTATTCCAGAAATATCTGTGTAAATGTCCTAAAAACAGAAGTCCAATAAGGGGACACTCTTGGACGAGTCCAGAAAGTTTGAATAAAGGAGCCTATTTGTAATTTACATCTGTTCCAATTAAGATCCAAATCAGGATAAATCTTTTTATTTGAGAAGAGAAGCCGATGTACCACTTTAAACTTTGTGAGCCTGTGTCGAGAGCAAATAGAGGCAGCATGAACTCCTTCAGTAATGGACTTCCAAACATTCTCTGAGAATTAGTCCTTGTCTCTCATTACCCCCCCCCCCCCAGGCTGGCAGACCTGATGGAGGAACACCAGGAGGAGCTGGCCACCATCGAGTCCGTCGACTCAGGAGCTGTGTACACGCTGGCCCTCAAGACCCATGTGGGTATGTCCATCCAGACCTTCCGATACTTTGCCGGCTGGTGCGACAAGATCCACGTGGGTTTAACGTTCGGACACACACACACACATGCTGCAGTTTTAACAGATTGTGACACCAGAGGTTTTTCTGTTGCAGGGCAAGACGATCCCTATCAACCAGGCCAGGCCCAATCGCAATCTGACCTTCACCAAGAGAGAGCCTCTGGGGTAAAAGCGCTGAGTTTTACCGAGCGCTTCCTACAACATTATCGCTGATTGTGTGTTTCTTACTCTGTGTCTTATCGTTACTTCAGTGTGTGTGCCATCATCATCCCGTGGAACTATCCTCTCATGATGCTGGCGTGGAAGAGCGCCGCCTGCCTCGCAGCGGGAAACACGCTCGTTCTCAAACCCGCGCAGGTGAGATCGCCGCACACACACACTTTAACTCGCATATTAGTGCTAAAATAACTGAATATTCACCAGGTTCGAGGTAAATGTGCTGACCAAGGCTGAATGGACCCGGTGAGTGTCTCATGCATTATCCCCCAATGTTTACAGGTCACTCCGTTGACGGCGCTGAAGTTTGCCGAGCTGTCGGTGAAAGCCGGCATTCCGAAAGGAGTCATAAACATTTTGCCAGGCTCAGGTAATGAACAAACATACAGGATCCACGTAGGCTGTTTTCTGTTTTTACTGTTTGTGATTTTTGTCCTTGAGGTCATGAGGTGAATTAGAAATGAGTGCAAATAGAATCTGACCGATAATATTCAGTGGTACCCGACATCGGTCGCTTGTTAAAGGAACAGTGTGTAGGGTTCAGGAGGGTCCATTGGCAGAAATGGAATATAATCTGATACTTACTTGAGTGTATGATCACCTGAAACTAAAAAATGATTGTGTTTTCACTAGCTTAGAATGAGCCCTTCATATCTACATAGGGAGTAGATATGTTGCACCGCCGTGTTTCTACGGTAGCCCAGAACGGACAAACCAAACACTGGCTCTAGAGAGAGACTTTTATGTTTCGCGTAGGCCTGCCGTAGTTCTCCGAAACGCTCGGCACACAGGAGAAGTATCAGTTGGTTGCAATCTGCAACCTCACCGCTAGATGCCGCCAAATCCTACTACTTCAATGCAAAGGAGAACCCCTGGTAACAGGTGTGGTAGTCCCTTCTCAGTCTGTTGTAATTGTTTCAAGAGACTCAAAAAGATAAACATTTTTTTTGTTTTTTTTACAATAAACAAAATCATTTAGTGTGGCAGATTTTCAGTTTCCTTGTCTAGTGTGTGGTTCGGAACCAAGAGGTTGGGAACTGTTGCGCAAAGATACGTCTATATGTGCCTCGTGTTCTGAAACTTGTACAGGTCTGGAATGCATATTTGTAAGTAAAAATCTAGTGATATGCTATTTTTTTTCTTAATTCCACGAAAAGACCAAATGTAACAATGAATTTATCTCCTAACAAGTATGTTGTGTGTATCAAAGCCTGATACTTCTTCTTCCTCTGAGCCATAGTTGTTGTTGAAATCACATCAGTGAGCCACACTGTTGAATGGGGTGACATGTACCTACATCACCATGAATACACTGTAGTTTGTTTTGACTCAATCCCACATACACCGCCCTGCTGCCTCACTAGAGCACCAAATGTGGATTGATTATTAATCCGCCACTGGAAATAGTCTCCAAGAAATTCCTCCTGTTTGAGTAACGTTTGATGAAAACTATAGGGACCAGCTGTTTTAGGAAATAACGAGCACTTTATAAAAAAATGAAAGTATACATTTACAGGCCCCTTTGTGAAGATTTACATCTTCAGAATGAACCAATGGGCTTAGAGCTGAGAGCCACAGACATGGGAGGGAAGTCAGAAAGTATTGAGAGATGGACCCACACATGGTTGGATTTAGTTTTTGTGGTATCCGTTGACAAAAGGAATAGTCCACAGTAATGCGTAACCTGTTCCGTCCTCCAGGTGGTATGGTGGGACAACGTCTGTCCGACCACCCGGACATCCGCAAGCTGGGTTTCACTGGCTCCACACCCATCGGCAAACAGATCATGAAGAGGTATCAGCTAGCGAACTCATTGCTCGGTCGACTTAACTGTCTGGTGAAACTTCATGCTTCTTCATTTATCTTGTGACTTCCTGTTGCAGCTGTGCGCTCAGCAACCTGAAGAAGGTTTCTCTGGAGCTGGGGGGGAAGTCACCTCTCATCATCTTCGGTGACTGCGACATGGACAAGGCTGTTCGCATGGTGAGAGAGAGAGGGAGGGGCTGTTGTCAGGCTGGTTTTTACACCAATGAATACATCTTTTTAATTGATAGAAGGTTCACCTCAAACCTGGTATTATTTATTAACATTTTGTGGTTCCAGGTTCTCAAATGTGAGGATTTGCTGTTTTCTATGATTGAAATTGAATAAGTTTAGGTGCAAGAGTGTTTTTCGAACAAAACTTTGACCTTGGCTTCAGGGAAATTGTGATGGTCATTTTCTATACAATTTTTTTTAGAGACTAATTTATCAATCAGCGGAATAAAATAACACATAAATCAATAATGAAAATATTCATAAGTTAAAGCCATACACAATGTCTGCCTAGAATGACAACTGAAAGCTTGGTCATGATCAAACATTCTTTAATAAGAATATATTTTAGTGTGATTATTATAAAAAAAATAAATAATTATACCTTCGTTTAATGCATTTTAATACTTAAAGAAAGCTCTAGTTAATGCACAAGAGAATAAAGTGCATCATCTGTGTGTGTGTGTGTGTGTGTGTGTGTGTGTGTCTGTGATCGTGTGTGTGCTTGCTGCTCCACAGGGCATGAGCTCCGTGTATTTCAACAAGGGGGAGAACTGCATCGCTGCCGGACGTCTGTTTGTGGAGGAGTCCGTTCACGATGAGTTCATCAGCCGAGTGGTGCGTGAGCCAAAACACTGAGAAAGCCTTTCTCTAGAAGAATAAGAGTGGTGCAGGAACGAGTCCTAAAACACAGAAATGAGTCAGCATTTTTTGCACTTCTGGTTCCCTCGTCTTAAAGTCAGTGGGTTTATATTTAATGGATTTTTGGTTAGATGCCTGAAATAATGTATTTGGTTTACACAAGCTTAAGAGATTTTAATGTTTTGTTCTACGACATCAAAATTCTTGAGTGGGATATTTACTGACATATTCCAAGGCTTTTTGTTGAGGGAACCAGTGTGATGCCAACTTACGCGTACACCTACAAAACTACGTCATCCCTGCAGCTCTCTATACAGCACATTAAAAGGGGACTTCAATATAGTTAGGGGACTGACTCCTGCACTTCCAATAAAGCAATTTGATAGTGTCACTTTGAGCGGAAGAAACAAGGAACTGCATCATTAATCTCTCCCTCCTTTCCAACCTCTAAGGTGGAAGAGCTCAAGAAGATGAAGATTGGAGACCCACTGGATCGCTCCACGGACCACGGACCACAGAACCACAAAGCCCACCTGGACAAGCTGCTGGAGTACTGCGAGGTCGGGCTGAAGGAGGGAGCGACGCTGGTGTACGGAGGGAAGCAGGTGGACAGGCCAGGTAGAACACACAGAGACTCTCTGAGTGCAACAGCACAATGTCTGTAGCTAATGGGACTCATTCTCAGTCCACTCAGGTCACCTTTACACACAGGACACAGGGTGTGTGTTTAGAAGTGGTGGGTTTATCTGTATTAACTGTGTGTCTGCTTTTAAAATTTAGCATCAGTTATCTTTTACATTTTACAGCAATTACAGATGGCTTTTATTTGATGTATCTGCATCACCTGTTGAGTTTACCTGTTCTTTCCTTCTTTAAAAATCTTTAGTTTATGTGCAGACTAAGATAAGGGTGCAACTAATAATTGGATTCACTACAGAATATAGTAATTTAGTCAATTATTACCACAGTGCCAAGTTTTGTTCAACTGTTTATTTCCTAGTGTTTGTGTTTTTCACAAATATATTACACCAGAGAAATCTTTCGCTCTCCCCAAACTATACAGTGTATCTTTATGAAGGATAGTTTGGATTGTTAACAGTGGTAATAGCTACATGCTAATATTTAGATGAACATTATCTCTCGGCTGCGAGCCACTAAGCCAGTGTTTTTCAACCTTCTCTGAGCCGCGGCACATTTTTTACATTAAAAAGATCCCGCGGCACACCAACAACCAAAAACCTTACAAAATGACACCTTTTAGCATAATACAGTATATGCCAGGGGTGTCAATCTCAATCACAGAGGGGCCAAAATAAGAAATTGTGACTACGTTGAGGGCCAAATAGAGTCACCATTTAATAAACAGGATAGAAGGGATATTGGACAAAGCGCAAAAAGAATACATGTTAGGCTACATTATTTTATGCATATGTGCCAGAGCCAGATGTTTGGCATCTTCTCTTGGCTGCCAGTTCATTAATATCGGGGGTTAGGTTCTGTGGAAACCCTCAAAATGGAGTGAAGGTATGCATCAGTGAGACAACTCCTGTGTGGGTTTTTGTTCATCTTCATCACAGAGAACAGCTGCTCACACAGGTATGTGCTCCCAAACATGCAGAGCATTTGAGCAGCATGGAGGCGGAGTTAAGGCATCGTTTCGGGGGTGAAGCTTGGAAACTGTGCAGCGCCCTCAGAGTCACACTTTGCCTTGAGTGTCATTACACTGGAGCTCTATCAGCTCCACAGGTGCTCTTTCCACGTCAACTGCAAACGGATTGCTGAGCAGTTCAAATTTAAATTTCTGAGCTGCAAAGTCGGTAAATCGCCGAGTGATCTGTGCCAAGTGCGCCCAGTTTATCAGCAAAATGCGCAGTCGGGAACACAGCGGTGGAGACTTTTACTGCCTCACACATGTCTGTGATCATACGTCCCTGAAGCTGGAGGTTTAGAGCAGTGAGATGCTTCGTTATGTTGCACATAAAGCCAGCTAACATCACCACCTTTCGTCCCGGAGCTCTGTGGTGTGGTGGGCCAGTTATGATAAACATGATATTTTCTGGCGGGCCGTTGTACCGAGGGCCGGATATATGCTGACAATTTAATGACAAGTCTCTAAATGTGTTGATCCTTATAGGCTTTTCATCTGGGTTATTTTGTCCAGGGCTGTGGAGTTCGAGAGCCTCTTAAACTGTGGGAATTACCGCCTTTGACCCAGTAATACTAAAAAGTCAGCCGGTTTCAATTATGAACAAAAGCATTTAATACTTCTGATGCTAAAACAGTTGCATAGTGAAGTACATTATTTACAGTTGCATAGAATATGACCCGCTCACCCCGAAAGCGTTACCACCCACACAGTGGAACAGGAGCAAGAGGCCGGAAGTTCTTTCTCTCCCGCCTTACATAGTTCAAAGATCCCATAATGTCCGTAGTTCCTATTGGCTAAATCCAGCTGGCTCCTCCTTCGCGCAGGACCCTCGCACGGGTGTGATCTGTAAATGCCTGTCTGAAATCTCTCTTTCCCTTACTCCCAACATACTATTCTTTACAGTTTAAAACATTCAATGACTGTCTTTTATGGCTTAACACTTCTATGATAAAAACTTCACAAGTTTCACAAGCATAGATATAAAGGTGCTACAAATTCTACTAAGATACACTTCTAACTACAAATCCTAAAACATTTCTACAATTATGAATCTTCCAATTATGTATTCCAAAACGCTTCTAATTATGATTTCTTAATTATGAATCATTAAACACTTCTATTATAATTTCTTAAAAGACAGTTCTAAACCCAAATTTCCTACAGGCCCAGTTCAGAGTCTGCATTTTTACTTTTCAAATATTTCTCCGCAACCTCTCCCGCACGTCATACTGTCTTAAATTAACACGGTCATTACTGCGCTACCTACTGCCACCCACTGGCATGGAAGAGTATTTATTACTTAGCCAGACACTACGTATATTGCAGATCAGATGCTCAACAATGGCAAAGTATTTGCAACAACTAAATAATATTGTATTGGACTTATTAGGTGAAATTGGACATTTTCCCACGGCACACCTGACGACCTCTCACGGGACACTGGTGCGGCACAGCGGTTGAAAATCACTGCACTAAGCTACCTAGCAAGCTAGCTATTTACTTTTTTATACAACTTCAGGGAGATATTGGTGCATTTGCGCTAAAACATTACCACAGTTACGTTGCTCAGTCTAAAGAGGGAAGTTAGAAAATGCATAATTTATAACTTTTGATAAAAGCTGTTTTCAAGTTAGCCGTTTCTCATTTTAGCATCATTGTTAACGTTAGCTAATCATTGATATTGTAATTTCCCTTCAGGTTTTTTCATGGAGCCCACAGTGTTCACTAATGTGGAGGACCACATGTTCATCGCCAAAGAGGAGTCATTCGGCCCCGTCATGGTGGTGTCCAAATTCAAAGATGGGTGAGTCATCAAAAAGGTATCTTGCTGCAGTTGCTGCAGTGCTATTCGAGATGCTAACCGGTATTCTCTGTACCACCTGCGAACCACAGCGACGTGGACGGCGTGCTGCAGAGAGCCAATGACACGGAGTACGGCCTGGCCTCGGGCGTGTTCACCCGCGACATCAACAAGGCCATGTACGTGAGCGAGCGGCTTGACGCCGGAACGGTATTCGTCAACACCTACAATAAGACCGACGTGGCTTCACCTTTTGGGGGCTTCAAACAGTCCGGCTTCGGCAAAGACCTCGGTGAGTAGAGACACAAATGTCATGGCATGGATTTAGAAAGTCCGATTTTTCTTATTTTTTTTTACTTTAGTTGAACATTTGTGTCATTGATATATTGACTGGAATAAGGGGGGTTATTTTACACATACAGGCCAGATCATTTGCAATTACAACTCAACCTATTTGTTAAGTAATGATAATGTGGTAGCTCATTTCTGCCAATTTGATGAGGAAAAAAGGGCCCGTAAGTCATTTTAGTCAGACTTAGTAACTCAACATAATGATTTAATATCTCAAAATAATGACTTAGTATCTCAACATAATGATTTAATATCTCAACATAATGACTTACTATCTCAACATAATGACTTAATATCTCAACATAATGAGTTAGTTTCTCAACATAATGACTTAATATCTCAACATAATGAG
>NW_022280079.1:2662657-2728382 GCF_004355925.1 Anarrhichthys ocellatus | reverse complement strand
CTCAACATAATGACTTAGTATCTCAACATAATGACTTAGTATCTCAATATAATGACTTAATATCTCAACATAATGACTTAATATCTCAATATGACTTAATATCTCAACATAATGACTTAATATCTCAACATAATGACTTTGTATTGCTACATAATGACAGGATTTTAAATTAATTATTAGTAATTATTTTGAGATACAAAGTCATTGGTTTGAGATACTATGGAATGTTTTTGAGATACTAAGTCAATATTTGGAGAAATGTTTTCATTATAATGACTTAGGGGCCGATCACACCAACACGTGTCGCAACAGGTGCAGCTGTTTCAAAAATACCCCTTAGCAAAGCGAGTCAGACAAAACAGCTGATGAGCCGATGGAGCAGGAGTGCGTGCGCAACCAGGCGATCAAATGTAAATAATAGGGGGGAAAATGATTCAGTAGAAACATTGAGCTCTTGCTGTTGCTCTGTTGTTGAATGAGGAGGGGACAATTATATAGTTTATCGTGATTAACTAGCACTAATATCAATGTCCGTTCCACACACATCTACCTGCATTTAAACAGGAAGTCAGTGGTAAAGTAGTAAAGCCCCCCTCTTGCTTGATTTGATTGGCTGTCTTAGTCAATTGTGACATTGACGAGCGGTGCGACTCTGCACCTGGTGCTGAAAAGTTGAGAATTATTTTACTTTTAATGCGCGTCTAAAAACCAGCGCAAGAAAGTAGCACATGCCAGGCGTTGTTTTTTGTTTGTTTGTAGGAAAACAATGGTTTTGGGGGCAACCCGTTTCTAGCAACGCATCTAGGTGTGATCGGCCCCATACTTGATTTTTTTTTCTTCTGCATATTGCCGGAAATGGCCTTCCATATTTTTCAACATGCACATCAGTAATTTGGTGTTAACTTGATCAAAGAGAGGAATGGGTTTAATCACAGATTAGACCAGTGGCTCCCCCTAAGGAGACGCAAGATAAAAAGGCTTATGAAGAAAACATGTTTCGGGTACTATACATTCTGCTCACTATTTCTGGCTTTGTGGAATACAGGATACTTCAACCTCTTTGGGGCATCTTAAAACTCAGTCAAAGAAAATCTGACAAAGAAAAATCCCTGTTTGGTTAAAGTGTTCACAACTCAATCTAGTGATGCTTGTTTTGTTGTTGGTGTGGTCCACAGGAGAGGATGCTCTCCTGGAATATCTCAAGACCAAAGCAGTGACTGTGGAGTACTGAGGCACAAACTCCCAACAACCTCTGACCCACATCTGAACAAGAAGGGACTCGTCTGTCTGTTTGTCAGACATCCAGCTTCATTCAGCATTGCTTCTGGACTGTGTGTGTGTGTGTGTGTGTGTGTGTGTGTGTGTGTGTGTGTGTGTGTGTGTGTGTGTGTGTGTGTGTGTGTGTGTGTGTGTGCACTGTATGAATGAGAGCCACAGTTTGGACTACGTGCCTGTCTTTTCTTGGCTTTCCGTGTAAAAAGTCACATCATGGACAAAGGGACACGTGTGGTTTACACCCGTCTGGGTATCTTACATAGAACCCTGAGTTGGACACCTGATGGGAGCCGAGCTGGTTCTGACTATTTTCAAGGTTTCAGTTCCATAAGAGTGTGTTTTACATTAAAACACAGTTTTCAATCTCAAACCTGTTTTCCCGTCATCATCAATCATGTTAAGCAGTTCTGTTAAAGATTAGAAAATCATCTGAAATCAGTCCTTTCTCATCCACTTGTAATGCTGCCTTCATCATTCCTTTCATATTTCTGTTTCCTCTTGAACAGCTTTTCGTCTGTTGTGTTTCGTACCAGAAAATAGACAAAGTTCTTAGTTTATGGATATAACTCATCAGCACATGGATGTGAATGTTGAAGCTTGTGTTTAGCTGCCCATGGGTTGAGTTTTGGAGTAGACAGTGCCCTGCCTAACAGGACTAAACTGGAGAGCTTCATTCGGTTAGCAAACCAAATATAACTACGTAAAGCTGTTGGTGGTCGAGATTGGTCATTGACCTGATGGGAAAACAGGATTCGGGCCAAAAAGCTAGAGTTACATTTGAATCGTTAGTCCATATCAAAGCAGTTTGTGAAAATAATCTTAGCTCAAGGTCCACTTACCAGGTTTTTTCACTGAAAGGTTTTAAACCGCGTGACAGGTGTTGAACACGGCGTTGTGGTTTTGTTGCTTAAACCTAACTTTAGTTTTTAACGAAATGTCGTCCCGAAAAGAAAAAGTTGTTCTGAATGACACAATTCGAGCCCCTCTACCCGACACCAATAGATTGCATTTTGTGACTATTTCATAAACTGCAGTGAGACTGTGTTGATAGTTTTCATCAACGGTACAGTCCAGCATCACTGCAACAAGGTGAGAAGTTAAACCTCTGGAGGTCAGCAACAAGATTCTCAGGGGGTGTTACTGTCTAATATTATTTTGTTAGACTGTTTTTAAGGTAAAGAATGAACTTTCACACTCGCATAAAAACAAACTGGTAGCCGTAGAAAAAAGGGATTGTTGACACTTTATTGATTGGTTAAAGTCTTAATAAGGACTGACTTCATGACAGCCAAATGCAAGTTGAAGAACCGTACTTTTAGAATGATTTCTTCCTCGTTAGGTAGATTTTACTTCTGTATACAAATCATCATTCAGAGACTTGAAACTTGGTTACGATAAGTAATCCATTCGTTAACATTTAGCCACTGTTATATTTCATTTTGTATGACTATTTATCATTTTCATTGAAGTGTTTGGCAGCTGTGACATCCAGTACTTGAGATTTCCATTGCTTCATAGCATCACATTCACACGTTATGTCGTGAGGAGATCTAGTTTAACACTTAGCAATGGTAAATGCAAATAGTTTGATTAAAATGTTTGTATGACAGACGGTCCTCAAACCTCAGAGGAGCTTTTAAAGGCTTAGCGTCACCACATGATGAAAAAAAGATGTGATTCACTGTCTCAGGCATGTTTCAGATTGTGTTAGTAATGGCTCTCCTTTGAAGTCTGAACTTTGGGTCAGAATGGAATATTGTTCATCAGTATTTTATTGCCCCTACATCGAGCTACGGTGCCACTACATTCTCCTCCCATCACACACACTCAAGATGTTTACATCATGTCCTCGCTGCTGTCTGCTCCCACATCACTTTAGACATTCAGTCTCTTCCCTTTGGTAAATTGGACCTTTTTTTGTAAATATTTTTTAACAATGGAGGGAAAATGATTTGATATATTTTTGTCAGACAGAGGAAGACTGTATGTTTAAACACTATATTATATCTGTTAAAGACACACCAGCTAGATGTTCTTTTATGGAAGGGATTGTGTACATCGAGCTTATTACACGGCTGCTTATTAAAGAAATCAATCATTTCATTCAAATATGGATTTTAAAAATATTTTATTGCTTTTAAAAATAATTGTATTGCTTCCGCGAAACAGAAACAGTCCTATCGCTGTGTACTTGGATCAGAACTGCGTCCAGAACAACGGTCTGTTATTCACGGCATTGGTCTGCTATACAGAAATAACAGATCGTAGAAGGCCCCACATTTCGACCAATCAGAATGGAGTATTCAACAAAGCCGCGTAATAAGCATCACTACTGTGAGGAAGTTGTGAAATGAGTTTTCTATCTCTCACAGTATCAGTAGAGGCAGCAAGGGCTAAGAAGCAAGTGTTTGTTTTGACCTGTTGCTTCAATACACAGCATGTCTTCAGCCAGTAATGTCATACGACGGTGAATAAAGTTTGATTTGAATTTGAGTGTGTAATGCTGCTGTGACTCAGAAAACATGGAGGGAGTAAAGAGTGATCCTGCTCTTTCCAGAAGTGGTGCTACCATCATTATTTAGAGTGTGTTCCTGGAAATATGTTGAAAGTAGATGTAATATCGAACACATTTTGTACAGTGTCCTCACATTTGATACAAGATAAATACTTCCTGCACAAGACAACAAGGACATAAATGAGTTAGCATTTGATCACACGTCAGTGAGCTTCATAGTTGGCTTTATAGCAGACTGGACTGGCTACACGATAATGGTACCAAAATGGAGTTTAATAGTAGCAGAAGTAGAGAAGAGTAAAAGTAATGCTAGCTATACTGCTAAATCGATGTAAAGCTAGGTTGCTAACATTAGCTGACATTAGCCAGCCTATGCTACTGGTCATACCAGAGCAAGTGAGGCTGCAGTAGAGAAACCACTGAGTGTATTGACCAGAGTAAAGGTGTGTTTTATTATTTATGTATTGAACTTTTCATTCGATAGCTTTGTACCCGCGGGGTCAGGAATTAAAAAAGCAGTGAATTTAATATTCTCAAAGAAGGCCAAATCTGTAAAAAATGTTTACAATTGAAATTTAGTTTACAAAGGTACATTTTTGTCCTTTCAGAGGATTAAATAAATACTGTAAGTCATAAGCAACTATCTGTGTGTGTGTGTGTGTGTGTAATGTTACAATTGACTCAGTTTGGTATGACTTCGATGTTATACGACGGTAGCCTACTGTTAACGTCAGGAAACTATGAAAAGGCCATTAAGCGCCCGCCTCCTGTTTTTTTTGGCATATTCCTGATGGTAATAAGCTGTTCTGCATAGCCCAAACTATGTCCAAGCCAAGCTGTGCTACAAAGCCATTTTGAAATCTTTGACGTCACTTCCAATCTCTTACTTGCTGTAGTTTCTAAAGTCACCTGGGCCTACAGTCCCCTACCAGTGATCCATTGAGGCAACGCACAACTTCTCATCTGACATTCTGACAAATCCAATCAACATGCCTTTTTGTGGAAAGGGTTGGGCTACTCCACGTATAGAACACCAACAATATATTGGCATAGATAACACTGCTGCATTTTGCTTCGGTCTGGCTTTACTCTGGACCGATTGGTTACAGAAACATTGGGCTTACTGGCTATGCAAACCAGAAGGAGGAGCTTATTACCATGAGGAAAAACACCATAAAAAGTGGCATTTTAAAGTCTCTCAAACAAAGTGCCATAAAAAAGCTCAGTTTTGTTGCTCAAAAACACAGAAAAAAGCACAACAGAAATCCTGACAACACTCAAACTATTGTGTATTAAATATGAATGTGACTGTTATCATAAAATATTTTATGTAATTCAAACATGATAAATCAGTCTTTTCGAGGGCTTAAAATCCATACTGAAATCAGCATTCATTTTCATTGTAATCGGTATTAAAAAGGTGATAGAACATCTTAAGTTACCCTGGAAAGAGGAAGCTTACAACATAACATCATCTAAGTGAATGTCTTCTCCATTCAAAAGTTACACAGTCATGCTTTAAAGGGTTGGTTCAATGTCAAGGAAACATGTTCTTGTTAACCTCCAGTGGTATCTGACCATGCAGATCATTTGTATTGATTTCTCCACATTTCCCTGTTTCTAAAATGTTGTTGTCTAATGACTAAGAGCAGCCAAGTTAAAAAAACATGTAATGTTTGCACACAGTTAAAAAACATGTAAACATGTAAACTCCTCATGGTAATGTTCAAATGAGGAGCACACATCCAGCCCAATCAGTAGAATATTCCAGGATATACATGAAGGTCAATGTCAAGTTTAAAAGACAACGACCTCTTAATTGTAGGTTCTTCGCACATACTTAAAGTAAATTTGATCACGGAAGATGCTTTTGAAATAAATCCCCGGACTGGTATTATGTAACACCAGTGAGAATATGAATTTTGGTCAGGTGAGGAAACCTCACTTTTGACCAGTGGCGGCTGGTCAGTAGAGGGCGCCGCCCCCCCTTGAGCCACAACAAATTAAAAAATAAATTAAAAAATAATAATAAACTAAACAAATTGTCAATATTTGTGTTTTTGAAATATTGAATCACTCAGTAATATGTGTAAAATATGATATCTGCGCCAAATTGCGCGATCTCGTCAGTACTAGTCTCCACTGGCTCGCGCCGGCGAGCTAGCACTGCTCCTCCAAGACCCGTTTGAGAGGAGAACTTTGGCGGAGAAACTGCAGTGAAAGAGCTGATATCAGATCAGCCTGACCTCACAATCAGACAGCAGACTGGCGGGAAAGGGAAGCAGTACATGTGAAGCTTCTCTAGCAGCTGTACACCAGACAGGTTTGGCTAGCTGGATGACGTCATGCTAATAACTTATTCAGCTTTTTAAAACAACGGGGACAGATCCAGCACGGACAGTTACGGGAGGGACATGAAGCACCTGTCTGAGAAATGGATATTTAGTTATAAGTAAATAATTATATATATATCTATGTGTGTGTGTGTGTGTTTTATATTATACAGAATATTATTATATGATATATATATTATTATATGATATATATTATTATATTATACTGAATTCCATGTGAGGGTGACACAAATAAGATGTCCTGACGTGTTTATCAAAGTGTTATTTACTGCTTTTTTTCATGTTGGAATAAAGGTTAAATATTTAACTACAAAGTAGTAATGCGTGTTTGATACCTTAATTTGTTTGCATTAAATCATACTGGGATGTTTGCTGAAATTGATAGGATGTGGCACAGCCCTACCTAGAACATTTTCCACCAGCTGCCACTGCTTTTGACCCCTGGCTATAGCAGGTGATGAAACATAAAATCATGGAGCCAAGTTTAATATTTCAATAATACAATACTCTGAATGTGTCAGTCTGTTTGGATGTGTGGATCATTTGACAGTGATTACAGCAAATATTTACACTTTACCATTATCATCATTATCATCATTATTATTATTATTTATTTTCACTGTAACAATAGACTTTACGTGTAAGTGTAAAAAATATCGTAAATCTTGCTTCAAATGCTGATATTTAAAAGTACTGACATGCTGGTTGAAATGGAACTTTTTTTCTGATGCTAAGTGAAGAATGGAATGGAATTAATACACAATGCACAGTTCCGTGTTCTACATTCTACAGTCACCTTATTAACAGCAAGAGTAGCAGTGAGTAAACTACGGAGAAGTTAAAGTACTTGATTGCATTTTTAAAAGTTCACGCATTGCTCAACATGGATATCGAGGTAAGACATTCAAATTCCCAACAGTTACATGTTCCATTGTCCAACAGCTGTATTTGCGCCACAGGCTCCTGATGTGCACAGATGTACCTATGGTCTGTGTCATTGCATACAGCTTTTCAGACTGTAGACGGTTTAATCCCACTGAGAGGTGTTTTGTTGATATATAAAAGATACCTAGTCCTAAAGCCCCATTCTGTCTCCTCCTGTCAGATCTCATTCGATGAACCAGGAGAGCTGAGGTGCAGTGATTTGGAGCTGCCACTGCTCACATCAGAGAGTTTGAATGAAGTGGCCATGTTACTTCTCATGGATATGAAAGAAAAGTGAGACAAAGTTAAAGGTCGTCAAATCAACTGGTCATCAAATGTTTGTTTCGCTGAACCATTCCTACTTTTTCTTCTTCCAGTCAGTGGGCGCTGCTGGCGATGGGCAACGTTGATTCTGACACGGTCATACTGCTGTCCGACATGTGTCACAACATCATACAGAGGGTGTACCACTTGGTCCTGGATGTTGTGGCCCCTCAGGTTTATGGCTGGACTTGGAGCCAAAGTTTCAAGGAGAGTGCCAGCGACCACAACAAAGCGTCTGTCACCATGTAAGTCAAACGCTTCAACAGCAACTGTGGTATTCACTTGCAAGTTCTTCTAAAACACCTTTACTGTATGTGGACTCACATGTTGTCACCACGAGATTTAACACAAAATACAGGTATTGATCAGTATTGCTTCTTTTTACCAGATTCGAGTGTTGCTGAATACAACATTAGTTATCAGAGTTGAGTTTGGTAGCCTTATGTTCTGAGAAATGTTCAGAGGGAGACATCACTGTCTAAATGTCATTGCCCAGAGCAGGTCAGTTGACTAAAGTACGACTGTTTCTCTTGTTAGGAACAGGATTGAATCTCCACATCAAGAGAGGAACTTCCACACTGTGACAGAGGATGATGTACAAGCCAGCCTTGGAGATTCACTCCACCTCTGTCTTGGAGAAATGTTAGATGTCGCAGCGGAGAGGTCTGACAACACCAACCAACTGCTGCAGCTGGTTGCAGGAGAAGTGGCCAAGGAGGTCAACAGCAAACTGGCTGATATCACGCAGCCGACCTCTTCCCGACAAGCAGAGGAATCGTTGGAATCTCCGACTGACGATATGGTTTACCATGTTGTCAAGATACTGGAGACATGTCTGGCCCAGAACCTCAAACGTGAGGCAGCCAAAGGCTCTCTGACGGAGCGCCAGAGCTCAAAACAAAGCATTTGTTTGACCTCGGTGACTCCATTCGAGAGTGAAAAGCAGCTCCCGCAGGGGGAGAAGACCCGTCTCTCTGTGGTTACTGATAACCTGCTGGACCAAACTGAGTCCCCTGAAGTGGCTCCAGCTAGGGAATTAACAGGGCAGCAGCAGGAGGCTGCGCGGAAGCCCCTCAGCTTTGTTGATAAAGTATGGAGGTATTTCAAAAGAAGAAGCAGCAAACAAACTCCAGCCTGTGAAGTCGACACTCGTGAAGTTGCCCGCTTGGATAATGCAGCGACACCCCTGTGCCAAAAGAAACAGAAGTGCCCAGCCATTATCAGGATGTTGTCTGCCGTGGCCCGGATTCTGAGGAAGACCTTCACCTGCAACTGTGTTAGGTCACAGGATGACAACTGAACAAATCAAATCAAATAAATCACCAGTCATTGGTAAAAGAAACTGAAAGCTTAGCATCATGTCAGATTGAAATAGAAACAGGTTCCTTTTTCAGTGTCAAGTGTTGGTTTCAAGTGTGTTGCGTCTTCTTAAAACTTCCCAATAGAAGGTTAATGTAGGGTCAGCATTATTGGCATTGGATCAGCTGAACATACAATGGACTAAATAAAACCAGTTTAAATCTCAACTGGAAAACAATTTCAAAATGGAATTGTATTTTGAGGAAGATGGTTCCAACAGTATTCTCCCCGGATGTAACACTGTGGATCATCGACCACATTTAATCATTGAATGCTGCTTTTCTTGGGGCCAAAACTATTTCAAATGTCAATAATACATTTGGTGTCGGAATTCTGAAGGCATTATTGAAGGAAAGAAGAAAAAAAAAACAGGTGACTCCAAACTTTTTAAAGGCAATCGATATTTGACTCCTTTAATTGATGAGTTCACATGTTCATTTGCAGCCTTGAGGTATTGAATGTATGCTGCTGAGAAGAACACTGACCTCTTTCTGACTGTCACAAAATCAAATTGAAGCAATAAAAATGCAAACATTTGTAGTTTATTATTCTGCTTACTACTAATTATATGGATCATTTCTGTCATGTGCATAGAATGTGTTATAACTCATGTTCATTCTGTACACATGACCTCTATCACACTTCTGTCCATCCTGATAGAGGATCCTCCTCTGTTGCTGTCTCTAAGGTCTCGCCCTCTTTTCTCCCCCTTAAAAGGGTTTTTGGGGGAGTGTTTCCTGTTCCGATGTGAGGGTCCCGGGACAGAGGATGTTGCATGTGTACAGATTGTAAATTCCTCTGAGGTTTTGTTAAGTGCAGCTTATTCAGTTATCTGGACCCCTAATAAGACTTTTCAAGTTGAATCCGAAACGACATCTTTTTTTGATATAAAATAATTTTAATAGATTTCAAAGAGGAACCAGTAGCAAAATATTGATAGAATTATGATTTGAATGCATTGTTTAAAGAGGAGCCATCACGTGTATATACCTAATGTTTACAACATAATCAACAAAAGAGAGGACTATAACTAAAATGTTGTGACCCATCAAACCAGACAACACGGTGTTTCATTATTATTTCAGAGAGCTAACACGTTGGAGGAATCAATACATGTGCACGTAGCAGGGTATGTGCACAGCTTGTATGGTCGCCACAATGAGGTGATCCACAGCGTTTGTGCCTGAACACATCAAGTTCCTGGAGAGGTCAGCTGATGGCCAGACTGGATGAGGTAATTACAGTATCTGCTCTGGCTCCAAAGGCACTTTTGCAAACCCTTTAAATGTACAAAATGACATCTACATATGTTCCTCTGGCTCCAAACAGGAGCTTCCTGTTCTGTGTCTGTGAGGTAATATCCCTCCACGCCCGAGGCGGATGGTCGGATCAGTTTAATCCACATCATCTCAAGAGGGCAAAGAAACAACACGCAACCAAAAGTTTGTGCGGCCACTCTTTCTACTCTCCCTGCTGATGGAGGACCTGGATGTTGGCTTTCTTCTTCTTGCCTTTGTCTCCGGGTAATACGAGGTTCTGCTCCGTGACCTCGCTCCCCTCAGGGGAGTCCGATTCCTCCTCAGAGTCCGAAGTCTCCTCTTCGGAGTTGCCGTCAGACCCGCTGAGCTCCACCAACGCCACGTCCTGAAGGACAAGAGGGAGACACCGCATGGCTCGATCCAATCGTACCACAAATGCTGTGAGGACATTCAACGTTCATATCTGGAGTTTTGTGGTCCGCCAGAGGGAGGCGGACAGATGCTCACCATCTCTATGACACTCTCGGCCCCCCCCCACGCTCTCTATGTCAAAGTGTCCGGCGGGAGCGTCGGCCATCTGCTGCTTCAGCTTCTCGTTGGCCTTGGCCATCTGAGGCAGGAAGCTCTGCAGCCGCTCCAACACTGAAAACAACCACACATCATCACACTTCTGCCTCAAAAGGGCTTTGTTATTAGGCCGAGTCCACACCTATACAGCGATCTTTTTATTTTTAATATAAGGTGTTACATTTATGTACAAACACGTAAACAGTGTGTTAGCAGGGTTAGAGCAGCACTGTTTTGGCCACGTCCACCCGTTTGTGACGCCTCACAAAAAGGAGATAACGGCGCGCACACTATGACGTCACAAGAAGGAATGCACGATATCGGTACTGCGGGTAAAATCAAACATCGGAGTCGTCAAGAAATTAACATTTCCTCCAGTTCAACAGCCATATGTTACACAAAAAATATGCTGAATAGGCTGTGTTTTACAGGGCTCCAGAGATGCGACCAAACACCTGTCAAATGTAACTAAAGACCGCTGTCTACATCAATGGAGCTGAGGTGAGCAAGTGAACAGCTTTAGGTTCCTGGGAATCAGCATCACAAACAACCTGACGTGGTCCTCACACATCTCCATCCTGGTGAAGAAAGCTCCTAAATGGCTGTATTTCTTCAGGAAACTTAAGAAAGCTAAATTCCCATCCCAAGTTCTGAAACGCATCCTGACTGCAAATATTACAAACTGGCACAGGACAGGAGGGCTCGACAGAGGGTGATAAAACCACCCAGAACATCATTGGCCCCCCCATCTACTGAGCGTCAGTGATATTGGTGAGAAGAGGAGCCTGAGAAGAGCTAAAAGGATTTTAAAAGACAAAACCCACCCAACACCAGACTTCAGAGCAGCTTCTTTCCTCAGGCTGTGAGACTTCCTAATTCATCTTCCACCCTCCATATATCATAGAGTTGTTTGTTATTATTTCCTATGTAGCAAATTGGGACTACAATCGAAATTTTGTTGTGCAACCCCCAAAGAAAAACCTTGTAACTCATAGCAAAACGGCATGCAGGGAAGTGACGTCGGGTCTCACCGCTGCTCCTCGGGACTCTCTCCGTCTGCAGGGATCGGCCGGCCTTCGGCTTGAGGAGAAGCTTCTCACTGAGACCTAGCAGCAAGACAAACAAGGCTCACATCAGTCCCAATAGAACGCCTTTCTCTACAGTGACGAGGAAGAAAGTCCAGATACAAAATGTGATACAAAGCGCTGAGGAAAGGACAACAGAGGGACAATCCCTGACAGTTATGGGCCACCGGACAGTCCACAAGTGGTGTACCATTCTGTCTCATGTGATAAATAATAGTGGAATATCACTCTCATTTCAGGCTGATCGTGCTATCTAGATGATGCTTTACTCATATCCATCCTAGTGTCGTATATATAACTATCTTTCTTTCTTTGACATTAATAATATACTGTATACATTACATATTGACATTGCTGTGAATCATATTCAAATATTTTGCAAGCCACAACCATGTCTGATATTCTATGTTCATGAAAATGTGCTTATTTCCAACATCAGCACTTTTCCTGCGTAACTAGTAAACATGACTTCAGGTCTGTGGGGATATTTAGTTTGTTATTTCCAGAGCTGGTAAACAAATATGAAATACTATGGAGCTAGATTTACGTTAATTCCTAGAAGATATCGTTTTAAACATATTCATTACGTCACAATAATTAAATTAGGGTGCTGTGGGTTGAAATGTAAGCTAACATTAGCTAACTTTTTAAGGTATCGTAGCTACAAACACTGGGTTTTCTCATTTAAACTGCATTTTTCTTCCGAAACTACGTCTGCTAATAAAAGCATTCAAACCTTCTCCGTTCCCGCATGACAGCAAAGCCTGCGAACTCGTTTTCTTGATATTTAATTCCATTTCAGAGGCGACAAGACGAGTGTTTCCATCAACATGTGTTACCTGTGAGGTTAACATCCGGGTAACGGGTAAGGGGAATATATCGAAACAAGGATTTACACAGCGCCCTCTGGTGTTTCGGAAGACTTCGCCAAACTAAACTGTGAAGTTGGCTGATAAAAATCGCACGGACCGTAAATAGACAATGACTATGTTGAACCTATCAAATCACAGCAGCATGTCAGTGATGTGATGAGCCTGAGTGAAGGAGATGAAGTAAAGTTATTGGATCTACAGCCACAGCTGCTGTGTTCAATCATCACTCTTAGAGATTGCACTACACACTGTATCCTCATGTGTGATTTAGTATTTAGGCAGAAGAATGAAGAGTTTAGTCATGCAGTGACTGTGAGACTAACCAGTGTTAAACGAGCGGTCTAATGCTATGGAAGCACAGACGTTTGTTTGGTTATTTTGGAGCATGATGGGTCGTCAGTTGCGCATGATTTAATCAATAACTTTATGAATGAAGTGAACGCAGATGGCAATTAAACAGTGATGTATAGTTTAGAGGTACTTTAACTTTCCTTGAGTGTTTCCATTTCATGCCTTTTTATTTATTGTCCATCACATTTATCAGACACATATTGTACTTCTTGCTCCACTACATTTATCTGATAGCTGTAGTCACCGGAAACATTGCACATTTTGTCTAGACATATTATTACATACGTCAGTAGTAATAATCCATTCATATAAGATTTAAGATTACAGAAGTAGCATTAGCGACATAAAGTTGTGACAAGCTAAAGTTAACATGCTAATCTTACAGCCACCTTCTTTAACAATGTTCCACTGATTCAATAGTGTCAAAGATGAAGCCTACAAATGTTTTCTAGACTCAAATAACTTGTGACGCTACTGATTAATGCAGATTCATTCAGACATGAATTAGACTGCAGGCCAACACTTGAACTGAAGTTTTGCAGACACTGACACTAACAGCGGACCAAGAGAAAGATCCACATTCCTGACTTGTTCTTCATATCACAGGGCAGGAATCTCCCTGGGTCTTTGGCCTTCCTGGAGCCTCTGAGAGTGGACGTCACCAATGAGATGTGAGGAAGCTCCAGCACCACAGCAGTCCACTCAGCACACTGAACCAGCTTCAGCTCCACACTTTCTACACTTGACTGCTTTGATGTTCTTTTAAATAATAAAAAAAGATCATGTAAAATGATCCTGTTATCTCACATACTTTACCCTCACTGATGTTGTGAACATGAATCTTCTTAAGTAGTTCATCTGTTAATGGTGACATTAGCAGCTGACCTGCTTCCAGAACGACTTTGTCACCATGAGCATGTTTCAACTAGCATGTTTAAACAAGTATATATTTATTAACTGTGAATAAATTAAATTCCTCCTCCAACTCACACACATATAATGAAGGTAGAAAAAAAATGTTGGGTAGATGAAACATTGACAAAAAAACTTTTTTGTCCTGAGGGTGGCTCCAGAGGAGAGGCTGAGGCGTTACTGTCTACAGCCAGCTTGACATTATATTTCCCAGCACCGTAGTCTCCAAAGAACAGACAGGTTGTTGTGTTTGGCAGGATTTAATGAAGGAAAATAACAATGTGAGAAGCATGCATTCAATGATTGATGTCAGTATACAGTCTTGTGTATGATTACTAAGAAAGTAAAAGATAAAATAATTTTTGTCTTATCCACAATTCATATAATCACACTTATCAGTCATTTTGGAGCTGATTGTTATCAGCTAATGGGGATCCTTTCAATAAACAAACACTAATATAGTTTGTGTACATGTGCCCATCAATCAATCATGTTTAGTTGAGATACTTGCACACAAAAAATAAAACTAAAGGCCAATTTTAAATTTACCCAAACTTGTACACTACATGCACAAATTATCCTTTTTGAGTTTTCAGCTCCTCTTAAAGGTGGTAAGAATTAATAGTGTTGTAAAATGTAATGAACCTATGAGCTTTATGATAAAAAAAATTGGACAACAAATCCAACAATTCCCAAATGTACTATCCAACGAGCTGTTCGAGCCATTTCAATCCGGTTTCCCCTCACAGCACAGCACTGAAACAGCCCTCCTCAAAGTCACCAACGACCTCCTCCTCTCCTCCGACGCTGGTCACCTCAACATTCTCATCCTCCTCGACCTCACTGCAGCTTTTGACACCATCAACCACAGCATCCTTCTCTTCCGCCTCGAATCCTCCCTCAACATCACCGGAACTGCTCTCTCCTGGATTAAATTTTACAAACAGACAACAGTTCATCAGCATCAACAACTGCACCTCCTCCACTGCTCCTCTGTCTCAAGGCGTCCCCCAGGGTTCGGTGCTTGGTCCTCTTATGTTCATCCTCTACTTGCTCCCTCTTGGTAATATCATACATCAACATGGTCTTCACTTTCACTGCTACGCCGATGATGTCCAGCTCTACATCTCCACAAAGGCCATTACCACTGCTACTCACTCCACTCTCACCAGCTGCCTCACTGACATTAAATCATGGATGCAAACCAACTTCCTCAAACTGAACTGTGATAAATCTGAGATGATCATCATTGGTCCCAAATCCCTCACTAAAACCAGTCACAACTTCTGCCTCACCATCGACAACTCCACTCTGTCTCCCTCCCCACACATCCACAACCTCGGAGTCATGTTCGACAGCAGCCTCTCCTTTGAACAACATGTCAAACAAATCACCAGAACTGCCTTTTTTCACTTAAAAAACATAGTCCGTCTCCGCCCATCACTCTCCTCATCTGCTGCTGAAACTCTGATCCACGCCTTCATCACTTCCAGAATCGACTACTGCAACAGTATTCTTCATGGCACATCATCCAAAATCCTAAATAAACTCCAGTACATCCAAAACTCTGCTGCTCACCCACTCCCGCTCCCGTGACCACATCACCCCTGTTCTCCAGAACCTCCACTGGCTCCCCGTCCCACAACGGATCCAATACAAAATCCTTCTCCTCACTCACAAAGCCCTCCACAATCAGGCCCCCTCCTACCTCACCGACCTGCTTCACCACCACACTCCATCCCGTCGGCTCCGCTCCTCTGATGCCAACCTCCTGTCCCTTCCACTCAGGACCAAGCACCGGACATGGGGTGACAGAGCCTTCTCCATAGCTGCCCCCTCCCTCTGGAACTCTCTTCCCAAACACATCCGAGACTGCACTGACCTTTCCATATTCAAATCCCAAATCAAAACCCACCTTTTCAAAACTGCTTTTAATGTGTGACCATTATTGTGTGTTTCATGTTTTTAGTGTATAGCTTTTATAAATGATGATTTTAATGTAAAGCGCTCTATAAATAAAATGTATTATTATTATTATAACAATTCCCAAATGTACTATGCGCCTGCGCACTACAATCAAACCATCTGTGTGGCACTTTTCTCAATACATCCGTGGTACGGCACGTTTTGTTCTGATTTGAGCTTGTCGGTGTAGCGCGAGATCCCACTCCCACTGTGTTTTGCTAAGCCGTCGGACAGAATCGACCCAGTTCAATAAGAACCTTGTACATCATTAATGTATGTTTGTCTGTTGAAAGCCGATTGCTTGTTTAGTTTAGATACAGCGTAATGTTCCATCTACCATCATCACCGTTACTATTTGCATCATCACCAAGAATATAAAGCTAATAAAATCATTAATGATTAAAGACGAGGGAAAACATTTTTTGCAAATGCTGCATCGTTTACCGTAGTTTCAAACTAATGTTTCAAATGCATTTAACATTACGTCTTTGGTGTTAATCAAGGCTACCCAAAACGTTGATGTGCCAGTGCGGATTACGCCCACTATTTTCAAGACGGAGTAGTTCATCTTTTCAACATAGACAAGCTTTGGTGGCACTTTTCCGCTCTGACGCGGCTCTCTGCCTGGCTCTGGCTGGCTGACTATCAAGAAAGAAGACTCCCATCTCTTCTTCTGGATGAGATGTCTCTGCTCCAGAAAGGTAATTTATGGAGAGAAATCATATCCGGTGACGACCACAATAAGTAGTTTGCTGTTCTTATATGTACTAGCTAACATTCACCGTATTCTTGGACCGCTAACGCAGAAGCCAGCAGGGGAGCCGCGCTGCCTACTGTTTTTTTCTACTATTTGTGCCCAGCTAGCTAGCATAGCACAGTGTTAGCTAACATCAGCATACAACTACAACTAGCGTTAGCCAATGTTTCGGTGTTTAGCGTTGTTATCAAACAGTTTCCGTCATATGGCGTTAAACGAAGGCGTTATCATTAAGTAGAATATCCTGATACTGACTCAGACGGCTCATTTGAAAGGCCTGGCCAATAATGCACATGAAAAGATGGACAAACTAAAAGCTACTCTGGACTGCATCATCAGCAAAAGACCAAGCAACACGGTGCTACTTTTATTTTCAGAGGCATATTTTCTGCTCTCGCTAATGCCAACAATAGATGCTAAAAATGTATCACGCTGTTCAGTTTCCTCTGGATTTCTCAACATTTATCATTGTGTTCCTCCACTTTAAACTGTGTAGGTACTGATGGCGATTATCTTTTATTATTTAAACTAATACATTCCTTTTCCAGTGAGTAACGGTACCCGAGTCTCCACCTCCACAACATCCAGAGAAATGCCTTTTGGCCAATAGCATGTGATGTGTGGACATTTGCATTGTGTGTCTGTAGGCTAAATATCCCAACACATTGTCCGGCACTGAATTGTGAACGGGAGACTAAAAATGATCTTTAAGATTTAATGCCTTTTAAGATACAGAAAGCCTGTAGCCACTGTACCTATGTGTGCGCTTTTAATTCAAACTCCTGCCTCTCATGTTGGTGTAAAAGCTGCATGGACTCCCTCACAGCTCCTCTGTTATCCACATGAAAACAGCTGCTCCACATTTAGAGCCTTGGTTCTCTGGTTACTGAATAATGGAGGTTTTGTTCCTCTTGATGAGAAGTCACTCAGCTGTTCCATCTCAGTGTATTGCCATCTTAAATATAGTGTTTTTTTCTGTTCTCCCGTAAATTCCCTCCTCTGTTATCTGTCTCTGTGTATTTCCCTCAGGCTGATGAGTCTCTAAAGCCAATTTCCAGCATGAATAGTGCACCTGAGCCAGTCTGAACCACTTGAACTGTCCGTCTTTTTTACACTACTCTGACACTGGATGACAGGAGATGAGAAACTGCGGCCCTGTACCACACCATGAGTGTCCAGAGTCTGGGAGGAGCCATTGGGGATTCCCTGGGCTCTAGCCTCACAGTGCGTATGAGCGGAGCAGGCGCAGGGTGGAGTGCTCTCTCTCTGAAACCTGTTTCCTCTGGGCGGATCGCCTCTCTATTCCAGACCATGGTTCCCACCGGTTACACCAAGCTGCAGGAGGAGAGGCTAGCCATGGTGGACCTCGGAGCCAAACCCGAGTGCCCCTCGCTCCAGAACGGCTACAGACAGGAGACATCGCACGTAGAAGGCCGGCGGCTCCTAGACCGGGCCTCTCGCTCCTCCGTGACTTTATCTGACTGTGGAGATGGAGGCTACTCCGAAACAGAGCCCATGCTGGCTGAGAGGAGGCTCTCCGCGGAGGAGGCAGATGAGGACGAGGCGGATGAGGACGAGGAGGAAGGGCCGAGAACGGTCATGCAGAACATGCCCAAGGAGTCGCTGCTGGCCATGGCGCTGCAGATCTTGCTGCCTTTCTTGCTGGCTGGATTTGGAACTGTATCAGCTGGAATGGTGCTGGATATTGTGCAGGTAAGCTGAACCACAATGCAACTATTATTCAAAGCACAACCGGCATGGTTGAGAGCTCGAGAATGGGTGGCACTAAAGGCTAATTCCAGTTGATCACATACTGGGTCTTATTTTCATAGTTGGCGCCATTGTTTCCATCAGTTCTGATAACACTGTACTCAGCGACGTAATCAGTGAGATGTGGAAGCAAGGTGTCACCACCCAAACAAAGTCTGAAGGGCCAAAAAAACATGATCGCTCAGACAATCGGAGAGGTTATAAACAAGCAAACGGTTATAAATCCTCTTCACTTTTTACTGCAGAAGGAGGTAAAAAACCTCTGGCCCAATGATGAAAGTATTGCAATATATATGTATTTGCAGCATTACAATGTGGCAACATTCCCATTTCTGTATCACAGTTTAATAACTATGCACACATGTAGCAACAAGAATACTTCAGACTGCTTAACTCTGAGAACAATTCCTATTGTTTCTGCTCAAATAGAAATTTTAAATCAACCTGGACTGAAATCTTAAGAATTGCCGCATTAAAGTACAGCTGGCCACAAGCTACTGGCTAAAAAAGAAACAAATGATAATCAATTGCCTGTTTTTAAAGCTGCCCTGTGGTGTTCTGTTTGCAAAAGTTCTGTTTACATTCAGTGTGTCTTACAGACAGGCTCTGCGTGTTTTCCTGAGGCCTAACAAACATGTTGAATGCATCAAATGTTTTTAGACACCTATAAGAAGGTCTACCTAAAAGGGAAAGGGCAGCAAGGTAAAGAGGGGGAAATATTTTCTTTATAGCGTACACTTGTGATTCTTTTAACTGTCTAAAATACGTCCACACGAGTACATTGCTTTGCTCCCGTGCTGGTACTCCTGTCTGTTTCTCCAAACTCCATCTACTGTAGGTAATACACTGGCTATGGAGAAGTAGCTCATACAAACTACAAACTATTCCTGTTCCACTTAGTCGCTTTTGAAAGCTCCTGAATAAGCTGGTATATGGATTTACAATTATGATTATTTTTATTTTGTCTAGCAGATTTTCATCTTACAGAAGCTATTTTGACTTCATCAATGTTTTCTTGTTTTGGAGGACGTTAACGTTTGAAACAATTAGTTTAATGGGTGTTTTTGTCTCGATTGACAGATGTGTCCATTGGGTGCTGCATTCTAATCCCACCCAGAAAATCCACATTTCAGCCAACATCATGGCAAGCGAGCGTTAATCCATGTTTTTAACATTTGACACCTTTTTATTGATTTTCTGCCACGATTCTCTGCCACTCTTTTGACTCTGTTGCATTTAGTCGACAGGTTCATAGGCACACATGCAAATGATGAACTTGCCCCTTATCTAAAGGATAGCGTAGTGTTTGAATTTGAATGTGAAACGTGGCTGAGTGAGGGTAATTAGAAGGTCGGACATGTCCTCCACTTTTACCTCTCTGTGTCACCTGCAGCACTGGGAGGCGTTCCAGTACATCACGGAGATCTTCATCCTGGTACCCGCTCTGCTCGGCCTCAAGGGAAACCTGGAGATGACTCTGGCCTCCAGGCTGTCCACAGCGGTGAGACACACGCACACACGCACGCACGCACGCACGCACGCACGCGCGCGCGTGCGCGCGCGGTCACAGTCAGAATGACAACAGACTAATTCAAGGTTGGTTTTGATGCTCGGTTGAAATGGATTTTGTCACTAAAAGGTTTAGGCTGTAAATGTGCCATGGCCAGTAGCAAATGCATTTATTGTGATGTGGCAAACAGTAAGCCAGCATGAGTGAAGAACAGACATCCCATATATTCTGCTGAGGCGGTGTTTACTGGCTCCAGCTGATTTGAATGAGCTACAAACACAACAACCTCTGACGCGTCCAGTTTTCTCTCTGTAGCTGACATGTTCAATTTGTTGTAATTAGATGGCTGGAGTCCAGCGTCAGGCTGCATTGGCTCTGTTCGCCTGCTTTTTTTTACCCCACAGCCTAGTCGACAGAAAGTTTATAGTGCTTTTATACGTTATTGTGTTCTAGCTAAGCGGCCACCTCTGCTTCTGACAAGTAAAGCCAATGCTAAAGTGTCTTAAACTTGCATTCTCTCTACTGGCCAGCAGGGGGCGACTCCTCCGGTTGCGAAAAGAAGTCTGGTTGTATAGAAGTCTATGAGAAAATGACTCTACTTCTCTCTTGATTTATTACCTCAGTAAACATTGTAAACATGAGTTTATGGTCTCAATCTCTAGTTTCAAGTCTTCTTCAATACAGCATGATGTTCATTTAGTAACTTATGGTCCATTTAGAGTCAAACAGACCATAAAGCAGGGTATGCTTTAGGCCGGGGCTACCTTGTGATTGACAGGTCGCTACCAGAGATCCAAGATGGCGACGGCCAAATCACTGAACTCGAAACCAATGGGTGACATCACGATGACTACGTCCACTTCTCATATACAGTCTGTGGTTCCAGCCAGCCTCACAACATGTCCTCTTAGTGGATGATGTGTGATGTCATCGTGTGTTTGTTTGTGTGGCGTTGCATCATTTCTTCTGGTGGTGTCTCACCTCCACAGACTAAGCCTCTGTCTCTCTGCCTGTAGTTGTTATCGGTCGCCTCTGTAATGTTGTCTACTCGGTCAGGTGAAATGGAGAAGGAAACAGGTTTAAGGCCTGCAGTGGGATACTGTCCCCTTTTCAGCTCAACTTATAATTACTTTTTTTTTTTTTTTTTTTTTTTTTTTTTTTTTTTTTTTTTTTTTTTTGCAGCATCTTGAATGTCTTTTGGTGTGAGAGCTTTGCGGATTAGGAGTTGGTGGAGGAATCTGCTGATGTAGCAACAGTGAAGGGGTGGTTTCCTGTAGAGGGAGGGGTGGGACGGGCTGCTGCAACCAGGATAACCGAACAGTCAAGATGGCCAAACTGTTGCTCCACTCGAAGCCCTCCCAGAGCAAACGGAGGATGAGCAGTAAGGAGAGTGAACAGGTTCGCCTGGTAGAGAATCATACGTTTGTAGTGCGGGATTTCCCGTAAAAAACTGTGTCGTTACAATCCTGTCCACAAGTGCACAAAGTGCTTATTCAGGCAGTATTTTCCTGTGTATCCATGATGTCTTGAAGAAGTGACGGAGCCAAAATTCTCTCTTTGTTTAGTTTTGTCTTGCTTCTTCCCGTTGGCCTCCGGCTCTCAGCACACAGGCTCCACATTGACACAGTGCTGTGTCAACACGGACAGCGGAGCTCAGCGTGAGCTGATAATTCCTCAGTGGTGTCCCAAAGAAACAGTTTGTCTTTGTGTTCATGTTCTCCTTAAGGCCATGAAACAGGCCATGATTCACATACAGGTAAACATTGCTCATTATCATTTCTGTGGTAAAGTTGACAAAGAGAAAGAATTTAGTATTGCACTTCCATAAGGAGACTCGAGACTTTATGACCCCAAAGGCCTTAACACTTTTTATCGTGGGATTGTTATGCAGGTCAAAATATGTTTTTTCATCAATACTTTCACACAAAACGCAAATATTACATAGTGGAAAAGGAGACGTAATTTTTTGATTTTTCTGAGCTTTTGAATAAAGGAATCAACCAATGACGTTGTGTGGAATGTTTCACGTGGCGCCTATATTTATAAAATAACAACACAGAGGCTCCGTAGTCCGAACCAAGACCGCACACTTTACTACACTTCACCTCGACAAAGGCAGCGCAGGCCAGATCCACGCCTTCTGTTCTTACCTTTCACAATAAAAGCCCTCGACATTTAATATTCACAGTCCAGCGTTCTGCGTTTTCGTGTTGCTTATTCGTCACGCCTCTGCTGTGTAAAGGCCTTATGTCCCAAGTATGGTCACTCTACAGAAACATTGCATCCTACATTTCCCACAATGCAACTCAACAGTGTCTTTTGTTAGACCTTCCCTGACTGTTACACCCTCGCCTTTCAAACTCGATGACCGCAGTGGTTCTCTTATAATATTGTCGTCTTTAAGCCCAAGCTGAAATGTCAGTCAATTTCAGACTTAACACAGCTTCACCAGAGCCACAGAAGACATATATCTGAATACACTACCTACTAACCACGACTACTACCATACTGAGCTTCACCTATAAAATGGGTTTGGTCCTTAGTCTATATTTTATATGCGTTTCTGTATTCTGTCCTATTTCCCAACACAGGTGAATGTGGGCAAGATGGATTCTCCCATAGAGAAGTGGAATCTAATCATAGGCAACCTGGCACTGAAGCAGGTAATCACTCCCAGATAAGCCTTCAACCATCCACATGCACGTACAGCCGTTAGAATGAAACAATGCTCCAGTGATTGTTTGACACTGATCAGCTTCTAAGCATGTTCCTTATCAAACCGAATACAGTTCTTATAGATGCCTCTACTGATTTGTCTTCCATATTTGGCTGTCAAAAATCATCCGATGTGATTATATTTAATATAGGCACAAAATTTCACCCACATACTATCATATTTATATAACGCTATGGATGTTATGTGTGATTCTCTTGATAAACATCACCCCACTAGCAGTGGTTGTAATTGGTTGGATCCAGGTTAGTGTCGACTCAGACTGTTTTATTGATGTCTCAGTCTGTGTAGTAAGAGTACATTCTCTGTTAATCATCTACACACACTGATAAACACACACAGCTGGTTGTACGCAATAACACCCACGTCAGCAGGAAGTGTTATATAATGGATTGAAAAAAACCTACCTGGACATGATGTTAATTACAGTATTTCACATTCATGTTTATGTGCCACATGACCTATAAGTAACCCTTCTGCTGATCCTGTAAGTACTGTTTGCGTGTTTTTCACACACACAATAAAAGAGCACAATAGTAACTCCCCCTCTCTCCTCCAGGTCCAGGCCACGGTGGTGGGTTTCCTGGCCGCCGTAGCAGCCGTGGTTCTCGGCTGGATCCCGGAAGGGAAGTTCCAGATGAGCCACGCTGTGCTGCTCTGCTCCAGCAGCGTGGCCACGGCCTTTATAGCCTCCCTGCTGCAGGGTAAACACACACACACACACACACACACTTACACAGTGACAGCTGAGGACCACTGTTTAAAATAAACTATTAATACTGTCACTGGGGAGAAGCAGGGTCAAATCTGTAGGACTACAAAAACACGTATTTCTCTCTGACACACTGGTTGTTTAATAATGGCTGAAAGTCACCAGTAATATGAGGATCATCAGTCAAGTGCTCCACTCTTTTTTTTTTTTTTTTTGGTCAGGTTTCATCATGGTGGGTGTAATTGTGGGTTCGAAGAAGACGGGCATCAACCCAGACAACGTAGCCACACCCATCGCCGCCAGTTTTGGTGACCTCATAACCCTGGCGATCCTGGCCTGGATAAGCCAGGGCCTCTACAAGTGCCTGGGTAGGTGACCAGCTACTGCCTTTAGAAGTAGATGCATTCCGATCCCATTGTCTTTATATATATTTTTAGCTGCATACTATGCAATGTATCGATGATATGATTTCTATCATTGTTGAATGGCCTGGCTCAGGTCAAACACTTTTTATAATACATGAACAAATGCATAGAAAGAAGGAACGCCGCACCACTTTCTTTTATTATCTAGTGCAGCATGTGAGCCACCAGGTGGGTCCATGAGGAGCTGAGGATGCAGGAGGACTGTCGCCAAAACTGTCCAATCAATGAGCTACCTTCTCAGTCTACATGACTTCACGCTCACAGCTCTTGGTTCTTTTGTAGAGAGTCACTGACTTCATTAACATGCTCACTAATATGCCATTATTATTCTGAATATGACGTGGGCCATGTGAACATTATATTTCATTTGGATATTCAGAATCAGGCCTGAGCAGTTTCCGATTTAAGGAAATATGCCGGTATTACTCTGGTTTTAAGAGTTTTTACGTCAGCTTGCGACACACAGCAAAAAAAACTAAGTATATTGTGCAGGTCAACACAGCCGATGTGAACGTGGATCGGACCAGAGCCGAAAAGCAGCAATGTGTGAATAAGTCTACAGTGTGAACGCACATGACAGACTTTTCTAGTTGTAATTTTCCATACATTGCACATGTATACATGAGATGATGTGTTGATGCTGAAATGGTAAATCCTATCGTCCGAGTCTCCAGTTATGATAAGCTTTGGATTGAAGGAACACAAAACACATTGACAATCACTGAATGTGGTCCATCTCCTCTCCGGTAAGAAACGGTTGTTAGCCCAGATGATCGTAGTGAAACACTTCCCTCGGTTGGCCAGCAGGGGTCCCTCCTGCCACGCTCTGCTGCAGTGCTGCCCTCCACTCACAGAACACACCGTCCCTTTTTCCTCCCACCACACATTCCACATGTTTAACTCACACCGAGACCTGCGTCGCACCACCTTGTGTCACTCAATACCGCGAACTCTGGGACCCGTGGAAAGACTCACTGTCTGGTCTAATTGTATGACACAGATGTTCACCACAATGAAGGAGCAGTTTAGCGCCTTGAGCTAAATGTGTTCAACACACTTCAGATTTCATATTTCCATGGCGGGGCGTCTGGCTGTGTCACTGTCAGGACAGTGGCTCTGTTGTTCAGCCACGCCAACACTTTCCTGCTGAATTGGTACAAATGGTCAGTTCACTCTCGACTAAACATAATTCAAATCACATGATTATCTACACAGATATGAACTTAATGCTTCTAATTTTGAGGCAAACCAGCTGAGCAGAAATGATGAAACATAGTCCATGCTGGAGCCAAGCGGAGCCCAGTCAGGTTTATTTATAACGCGCTTTCAGCCAACAGGCTAGTCACAGAGCGCTGTAGCTGTGAAAATATCCAGAGGCCCGAATCGGAGCTCGTTAGAGCTTTTTCACTGAAAAACAGCTGCAGGTGAAAACATAGCGATGAGAGCCATGAGACTGAACCAAAACAGTGAAGTTGTGGGCTGAAAACCCAAAACAAAGAGCTGAAAGATGCTAAAAATCCCTGCAGCGCTGAGGGGAACTGCAGAGTTTGTGATAATAATAATAAACTGTATTTATACAGCATATTTCAAAACAGTTACAAAGTGCTTCACAAGAAAATAATTTAAGCAAATGAAATCCAGAGCCTAAGGGGTAAAACAAGCCGGAGCCAAATTGTACATGTACCAACAATTCAGATTGTTGGTACATGTGGCACTAAGCCAGGGGTATTCAACAATTATATTTTAACAATTATTATTCTCAGTTTTCAAATTTAACTGGATGGATTATAAATAATACATAGAAATACATAAATAAATGTTCTTCTCATTTCAAGTACAATAGGGCTGGATTAAAGAATACAGAAAGCTTTTGAAGAATGTGCATCTTAAAATAAAGTAATTCATTTTAGAAAAATTCATTTAACTGAGTTGTACTGCAGCTTTAAATTCAGTTCATTCAGGTGTGAAGTGATGTCAATAAAAAGCCACAATATTACATTTTTCTCATCTTCTAACAAGAGAAATGAGTGTGCATGGACTTTATCTGTGGTTATTAAACCACTTGTTTCAGCTCTATTCTCTGTTAACATCATTGTTGGACAGTGAATTCATGTGTTAGGATTCTGATCATATTGGGCTCTTAGCTTTATTTTCTGTCTTCATTTCAGATGAGGGTGGGTACGTTTGCTCAAAAGAGTTGTGCTTTCTCTCGTAGTGACGCTTGATATTACCACTTTTAATTATAGTCACGGCCTCTTAACATATGAGATACACTGGTTTTAAACTGTCCGTGGGAAGAATGAATGTATAAGAGTCTGTTCATTCTTGGTTTAAAGACTCTGGTCTCTCTGACCACTTTTCTCTCTTTGGAGAATGTCATGTGAATTAACTTCATTGACCAAAGTCATTATTCTCCTACTCTGTTATCTGTTTCCTCGTCTCTCCCCCGTGTGTCACGGTGTGTGTAAATCTCACTCTAGTCAGGAAACTTGTCAGAATACTCACACTTGATTGGCTGAGCAGCATCACGTGATGTGATTTACAACGCATTGGCCGGTGTGTTTCCTGCACTGCTGATCAAGTGCCGTAAATGCTGGAAAAGCTGCGCCAGCTAAAATAGAATCGCTCCGTCAAACTTTCGGTTTTAGCTCCTGGGTCCGGATACAACGCCGTCTGGATCCGGACCGCGGTCCGCCTATTAGTGACCCCTGCACTAAGCCATGTGGTGAGTTTTTAGAAGAGATTTAAAAGAGGATACTGAATTTGTAGCTAGGGTTTTATGTCCTTTTAAAGTTCTCCAGACTCATCTTACATTGTAATCTATGTAGAAAATGTGTTACTTCCGCATCCCGGACCAATGTATTTTAAATGTTCTGCCCCTACCTGATCAAGTAACATTGTCAACCCATACAGTTAGAAAGTTCAAATAATCCCGCTTCAGATTTATGGCTAAGCCCCATAATGCATCTTGCCATTTCTCAGCTAAAGGAGAGATTCAGACCGCTCTTTGTCCCGGCGTAGCAAAGTTAGCAAAATATTTTCCACCGCAGACGGACAGGAGTATCAATGGTTTGTTCATTGGTTTTATTCGCGGCAGCAAGGATACTCAATGGCAGGGTGTCAGAGGTTCATGTAAACAGTTTAACCTGTAGAAGACCTTAATTGGAGTGCGGCTGATAGCCAGCTGACTCTGTCAATGTTAACTCCGTGTCAGATTCAGTGCGGCTCGATTTGGGTACAAGTCTCCGCTCTTAGTATATCTTTCTCAGCTCTGCATTTAAGGACCGAAGGGCTGCGAGAGCCCATTACAACCTGAACACTGGACATTTCTGTTTACAAGTTACGAGACCACAGGGATGATAAATCTGGGACGGTTTCCTAATGACGGTTATTTAGTGGTTGGAACAGGATCCTGCTGCAAACATCTGGTGGTGGCTCTAAGCAGGTGCTTTACCCTAATTGATTTTTTTTTAACTAGTTGTGCTATTTTGTAGTTTGAACAAAGAGAGGGCAGTTGTAGAGAGAAAGTGAGAGGAACCTTCCCTGTGTTGGTGTGCACTTCCTCTCGATGCTCCGCATTCATAACATATGCAGCTCATAGTGAACTATAGGCCGAAGCCATGCGGGAAGATTTAAAAATAACATCGACCGTCTGTCAGAGTTCCAGCAGTTTGGTTAAACTTTGTGTATTCTTGCCCTGCTGTTAGTTCATTTTTTATTTATTTAAATATTCAATCAATTGAACTATTAATTAGCAAATTAATTCAGTTTTTTCAACAATAAACACATAAAATTGCATGCGTTTGTTTTCCTCAAACTTAAGTTTCTGAAAAAAAGTATCATTGTGGACCATACCCAGCTGGTTTTCCATACCGTTTCCCCAGTGCATGCTGGGAAAAGCTCCAAACCGCCACCCAGAGAGGAAAAATAACTGCCGTCTCTTCCTCCTCCCCAGATACCTACCCGTACGTGTCGTCACTGGTCTGCGCCTTCTTCATGTGTCTGACTCCTCTGTGGATCATCGTCTCCTCCAAGCACCCGGCCAGCCGCACCCTGCTCTACTCCGGATGGGAGCCAGTCATCACTGCCATGGTCATCAGCAGGTGTGTGTGTGTGTGTGTGTGTGTGTGTGTAACTGTGTGTGCCTGTCTAGTCTTCAAAGGAGGAAAGAACTGCTATTCTGCGTCTGAAACTCCCGGTGTCTGGATGACTCATCCCCCTAAACAAATTTGCAGCACCCGAGCAGACACTAATATGGCCAGTAGGAAGGGAATACTCAGTGCAGCAGATCCCACATTTCTCAGGCTTTTTGAAGAGGAGTAAGGCAATAGAAGAACGCATTTGCTAACCATGAGCTAAAAAATAAACTATTGAAACTCTTCCACTCTCTCTTAGTCTTCACCACTCTGCAGCTGATGAAGCATTTTAGTGCCATTTATAGATAAGCACACAAATTCACTGTGGACATCATTTAGATGAAGAATGCTCTTCCTCCTTCCATGCCCTCTTTTCTCTATCTCTCTCTCTCACACACACACACACACGCTCACACACACACACACACACAGAAACACCAGTTAATCATCTAATTATGTTGTGCTCTGCAGCATCGGAGGGCTCATCCTGGACAAAACAGTGTCTGACCCAAATCTGGCTGGCATCGTGGTGTACACGCCGGTTATCAACGGTGAGTCACCGTGTTGACACCGCTCCTTTCTTTGTGCTGTGAATGGCTTAAAGGTGTCACTGTTTGAATTGCAATTGCTCGACCGCCCGGGGCTCCAACAGGCGAGGAGAATCTGGACCAAAGGTTTTAATATAATAGCTTCCTAAATCCTGGGGGATTTAGAGAAGAGTAATACATATGTAATGAAGAGTTTGTGTCGTCGGATTGCTCTAATCCCATATGGGCAAAACTAGAAAGGATCCTCTCCTGACAGTTTGTGTTCATGTGTTTACATTGTGGAGGTCGGGCAGTCTGTGAGGAATCCTGTATCTCTACACTTGTAGAAAGGCTGCATTTGTAGTTCTGTGTGACATGTTTGCATGCTAATTTGAATGTTTTGTGTAATTTTCTTTTGATTAAGGTTCTAGCGATGTAATGAATGAATTATTTAAATTATCTTAAAGCTACTATGAGGAACTTTTATCTTGTGTTGATTCTGGCGGTCCCTGTGGACAAAGTCGGTAGTGTTTTCGAGTCTCTTCAGTAAACCTCATTTTACTGCAGCAGGCTCTGACAGTCTGCCTCGCTCAGTCCTGGTTCTGGTTCCCCCCTGTGCCTCCCTTACCTCCTGCAGGCCCAGCAATACGGCCTGGGTCACCTGAAGCGTGGTGTTGAGGCGAAGCTCTGCTCCTGGCCAGATGAGACGCTGTTGCCGGGAGCGGAGCTCTCCTCCTCCCGCCGGAGCTCCGACTGCAGTTGAAGGCGGCAGCGAAGCCTGATCTGGTTGCTGCCGGAGGCCCTCTTTCCCTTGCGAAGGGCTTTGCGATCCCTTTTGATTACAACGAGAACGTTATGTTATATTTACACAGGACGGATCAATGCAGATTAGTTTTTTTGAACACACTGGTATCGGTACTCAGTATCAGCCAATATGCAAGTTTAGGTATCTGTATCAAGAAGGAAAAAATGGTATGGAAACATCTCTCTTTATGGGTAATTTAAAACGTGATATCCCAGAAAGAAAAAGAAAATATTCAGCATATCTATGTAGTTAAATGACTCTTCATCTGTGTTGTGAAACATCTGTTCCTAAAAATACTGGTGGGAAGTAAAACATGTTAAGTACAGTGGTCAGTTGGAAGGTTTCTTAAGGACATTCTGTCCACGAGGCAGCAGCCAAACACCAACAAGCTGTTTACCGTGGAAGTTTTGGGTACGGAGAAACTGCTGCTGTTTGTCTCATTTGTCCCTCTCAGTTGTTAATTAATGCAGTGTTTGACCCTTTGGAGCCGAGATTCAGACAAAGTGTTTACACACAAGATGGATGACGCGCCGCAGAGTCTATTTGTCTTGTGCTGTGCAGCTCAAAGGTGTGAATTAATGTGAAAACCGAAGCAGTGCCTTTGCTCAGTCAACAATCCCCTGATTAATGAAAGTTACTAAATAAAGACTCCAAATGCTCATCAGCATAAATGAGTGACCTAATGAGACAGCAGCAGCAGTCTGTCTGTCTGGACTCCATAAACCTGGTCCTGTTCCATTTCCTCCTGCTTCTCTACCTCCCACCGCTAAGTGGCTCAGCCACGGCTGCCAGGGCCCTGGCACCTCCACAGCAAGAGATACGTTTTTAATTAAGCGCCATTAATGACATTTAACGAGATGGAGTACGATTCCCAGACACGAAACAGCTGAGGAATCTGCGCCCGTTTGTGAGGGCGGAGACGTTTTTGTTTCGTGTGTGTGTGTGTGCAGATGTTTTATCCATCTCGGATTTACAGCATTTTATTCAGCGAGTGAGGAGGGGGCAGCTCATGACGTTGATGATTAAAATGCACCGAGGGTCCTGTTCTAATAAAAGAATGAAATGAAAGAAAAGGGAGATGGAACAGAAAGCGTGAAAGGACGATGTGTGGATGTTTGATTAGAGAGGAGATGTGTAGAGCGCGATAAGAAAAGACAGGTTAAACGAAAGGTAGAGGGAAAGAGCCTCCTTTTTTTTTTTTTTAACCAACACTGGCCTCCATTAATTCTTTTTAATACATTATTTTATGCAATTTCCCCCGAGATAGAAAGTGGCTGTTTGAAGTTCATTCTGGTATGTTTAATCCAGGTATTGAGGAAGTGTCTGCCAGTTCATTTCCTGTTGTACTTCATATTGAACCAGGCTCTGTGGCTACAGTGTATCGCACCAGAAACGCCTGTTCTTGCCTAAATTCAGTTTCCGGTGTCAGCAAAAAGGCTTTGATCCGTCTTTCTGATCTGCAGATATCATATTATGTTATGCATCTTGTTCTGCAGTTTCCCACCAGACATCACTCTGATACAGCAGTCTTTAATCTCTGCTTGTCATCTTTTCATCTTTTCATCTTCCACCTATAAGACATTTGTTTCCTCCCCTCTCCTCTGTTCATATTTTCCTTCCATCATATTTTTATCTGTGTTCGTTTCATCACGTCGCATGCTGGTAATGGAGCCGCTCAAATACACAAATTGAAATCAAACCCGGAGGAGAGGTGAGCGGGGCAACAGCTTTCTGTGTCGGCTCCCTTGGGGCTGAGAGGAGCACGGAACCCCCACAGTTCCCTCGTGTAGCCTCGCTGAAGCCCAAAACCTCCTCATCCTCATTCCTCCTGTCAGAGCATGTGACCTGAATAAATCAAATTGCCCCCGAATCCTCCTTCACTCTACCTCTGACCTCCCCTCCCCCCTCGCTGAGGTTGCTAGACCCGCCCTCATCCAGTTCAGCCCCTGTCCATCCCAAATGCCCTGAAGGACAAAAAGCCAGAAAGTGAAAATCTGTGCACCATCCAAGTACTATCAATTCTAAAAACATGTTTTGGCTGCAAAATATATCCTCCAATTATATTTTAAATGCCACAGTTTCCAATGTTTTTGGCTTCTGATTTTAGAAAATTCACACACACACACACACACACACACACACACACACACACACACACACTCTCCCTGTGTCTTTCATCCCTGGTGACTAAGCCCTGCAGGAGAGCTCACATACATACAGATATGTGTGTGTGTGTGTGTCATTGAAGAAATTAGCCAACTAGATGATACAATAAGAACAACCAATATGCCCTTTTCACAGAAGACATTTGGAAATGTCACAGTAGGAAAAGCACAGTAAAAAAATATTTACAAAAAATAGTTATGATGGCTGAATTCTATTTAGATGTTTCAGTTTCTGGGTCCTGGTATTGTTCATGCTGGCTGACACTGTCATGTCCTACTGGGATACTTGAAAAGAACAAGAGTCTGCACCTTTTTTTCCCACACATAGTTCCAGTATATTACTGTGATAACCTTTCAGGCACTGCTAATGATTTTCACTATTCACGCATTCGCATTACATTAAGGAACATTTCGGTGTTGATCCTTTTCACACGTGCTATAGCAATATTGGAATAGATGGGACAAGGTACCGGCTGATGGCCGTAATGCAACTGTCATGGATACAAACCGCCATAAAACTCATCAGAAGAATAAGAAAGATAATGGGCAATAAAACGACAGTTGAAAGAAAGCACTTTTTTTCACTTTAAAGCCATTGATGCCTGTGTTTTATCTTGTATATATTTATTTAATGTCTTGTTTTGAATCAGTAATGTCTTGTCTTAATGTTTTTATACATGTTTTACCTTGTTGCTGCTGTACTGACTGAGTCGCCAACTTAATTTTGTTGTATGTTTGTACGATGACAATAAACATCCTTATCCTTATACCACCTGTGAAAGCGTTAGCATAAATGCTACTTCACGTGCTCGTCCCTGCGACGTAACTGCTTTCATTCACAGCACAGCTGTACTGGCATTCTCCCTGAAATGTTACGAGGCCTTGAGGTGTGAAATTGGTGGTACAGTATTGATCCTGCTCCCATTCCCACTTCACACAATGCAGGAAATGTTCCTGAATGTCTCAGAGAGAGAATCCATGTGTAAAAGTCACATCGGCCATTTTCCGATTGGGACAAGTCCAAATGTCTGCTGTGGAAACAGCCTTTAGCACGTCAAAAGATAGTATTCCGTACATATGAAATCATCAAAAAAAGTTACAATGGTACAAATACATTTCCAATTGTAAAAAGAAAAACAAACACCTATGTGTAACTAATGCAGCCTAAATGCAACAGTTCTGCACTAAATGCCACCTTGATGAAGGTTCTAATGTTCCGTTTAATGGCTCTGTTGAGACGGTTCTGTTTATTGTTGTTGTTTTGGTGGCAAATTTACCATCTGGCCCAGAGACAACAGTCTGACTGTTTAATTAGCCGTTTGACTAATATGCGCTAACACAAAGACACCACACCAAATACATTTCTCCATTTCATCACTTTAAAGTTTCTCTGTGTTATATTTATCAGCAATGGCATACATTAAATCCACCGCGCAGCACTTATTTCAAGAGAAAATATGTCCTTTTTAAAGCTGGTTCTCCCGTTACTCTTTATTTCCTTCTTCCGAATCAGTGGTGAAGAACACCAGAGTAAATACCAGGAGTTGAGTTTGCTTGTGTGTTAACTGTGTGCCAAATTAGTCAGTGTACACAAGAACAAAGTGCCTCCTAAACTACCATATCGCTAAAAAATACAAACATTTGAAATGAAGACTGGTGCAGTGCTCACTCCACATTAAACATACCGGAGCTACATTACTTCAGCTAAGAACTCAAAAACACTGAATTCGTTAGCACGAGAGCCTGTTTGTAACCAGTAGGCCACCGACATCATCTTCACTTGTTCAACTGACTAGAGCAGTTTAGATAACAGACACTCCACTGTCCTGCTGTTATTACAGACATGTGAACTAACCACAGACGCATGCTTCAGTTCACGGCAGTGCGCCACTGCAGAACATAACACTGGAGCGGATATTTGGCGTTATTTTCGGCCGGTACAATTATAGAGGAAACGCTGTATTGAACTGACAATGGAGTATAGATTAACACAAATATAATGTATATACAAAAATAAGGAATGAAATATGAAAAGAAGCTTATTTATTTATTGGTTTATTTGAACGGGATAGTGCACATTAATAAAAACATTTCTGCAAATGTGCCAGTTAGCCAAAAGGCTATTTTTCATCTGTAGTCCCAAAGCTAAACAGGATTCTTAGCATAGAAATGGACACAGTTAGGAAATTGATGTGTAAACCATCCTATAAAGGCTAAGAAAGTCCCAGAAGAACCCCCGAACATAGAGAATCATCAGAAATGTTAGTAATACGAAAAAGATACATTGGAAAGTCTCAAATATGTCCAAGAATAATGGCAACTGCTAATGATGACAAATAAATATGACAAATGTCATATTGAAAACAATATGACAAAGAGCTGCACAATATTGGAAAAAAACTCAGTAGCAACAAACTCTTTCTATCTGAGAATCATTAACAGGTAGTAAATGATGCTGTAAATTATGTATGAAACCATATATCATGCACTCCTACTATGAACAGGTCAATATTAGTATACAGTGGGTACGGAAAGTATTCAGACCCCTTTAAATGTTTCACTCTTTGTTTCATTGCAGCCATTTGCTAAAATCAAAAAAGTTCATTTTATTTCTCATTAATGTACACTCAGCACCCCATCTTGACAGAAAAAAACAAATGTAGAAATTTTTGCAAATTTATTAAAAAAGAAAAACTGAAATATCACATGGTCATAAGTATTCAGACCCTTTGCTCAGTATTGAGTAGAAGCACCCTTTTGAGCTAGTACAGCCATGAGTCTTCTTGGGAATGATGCAACAAGTTTTTCACACCTGGATTTGGGGATCCTCTGCCATTCTTCCTTGCAGATCCTCTCCAGTTGCGTCAGGTTGGATGGTGAACGTTGGTGGACAGCCATTTTCAGGTCTCTCCAGAGATGCTCAATTGGGTTTAGGTCAGGGCTCTGGCTGGGCCAGTCAAGAATGGTCACAGAGTTGTTCCGAAGCCACTCCTTTGTTATTTTAGCTGTGTGCTTAGGGTCATTGTCTTGTTGGAAGGTGAACCTGCGGCCCAGTCTGAGGTCCAGAGCACTCTGGAAGAGGTTTTCTTCCAGGATATCTCTGTACTTGGCCGCATTCATCTTTCCTTCAATTGCAACCAGTCGTCCTGTCCCTGCAGCTGAAAAACACCCCCATAGCATGATGCTGCCACCACCATGTTTCACTGTTGGGATTGTATTGGGCAGGTGCCTGGTTTTCTCCACACATACCGCTTAGCATTAACGCCAAAAAGTTCAATCTTGGTCTCATCAGACCAGAGAATCTTATTTCTCATAGTCTGGGAGTCCTTCATGTGTTTTTTGGCAAACTCTATGCGGGCTTTCATATGTCTTGCACTGAGGAGAGGCTTCCGTCGGGCCACTCTGCCATAAAGCCCCGACTGGTGGAGGGCTGCAGTGATAGTTGACTTTGTGGAACTTTCTCCCATCTCCCTACTGCATCTCTGGAGCTCAGCCACAGTGATCATTGGGTTCTTCTTTACCTCTCTCACCAAGGCTCTTCTTCCACGATTGCTCAGTTTGGCTGGACGGCCAGGTCTAGGAAGAGTTCTGGTCGTCCCAAACTTCTTCCATTTAAGGATTATGGAGGCCACTTTTAAGGAACTTTTTTGATTTTAGCAAATGGCTGCAATGAAACAGAGTGAAAAATTTAAAGGGGTCTGAATACTTTCGTACCCACTGTATATGCATGTGGGAGGATCTTGTTTATCATCTCTATGAAGAGATGTGTAAAGGTGTGTGCTGGACCTATTTCTTGGCGAACAACAGCCGGCTGCCAGGTTTTGTACACTGTGTACAACGTGCTCACTAACTGTATCTGCTAACGCTGATCAGAAGCCCCAGACAGAGAGATACAAACGGATGTTCGTCAAGAATATTTGTGTTCTGTATGCATGTAAGGCCGTGTTCACATCTGGCATTGTGTCTTGGATGATTCTTATGCTGGGTGTGAACAGACGAACCGAAAGCTTTCCCACAAGGGGAAAGCTTTCGGTTCGTCTGTTCACACCCAGCATAAGAATGCGTCTCCACGTACGTCTCGAGTGAACCGCTTCACGTCTCACTTTGCCCCACTCTTAATGCAAATAAACACAAAATAAACACATTGTTATCACAGCAGGTGTTGTGGTATAAGATTACATTAATGTCTGTAGTAATATCCTGCACATTCGTGAACTCTGGTACATTTAATCAACCTAAAAATATAAGTTTATTGTCTACCGGGGACCTGCGTACCGCCGACTCTGCACAGAGCTTCAGACAGCCGGGGAAGAGAGCAGGCGGGGGCAGGGGGCGGCGGCGGAGAGCTGCTCATCGTGCAGTTATGTCTGTTTACAGGCCCCGCGGCAGTGCTGGTAATGCTCCAATAAGATGTCACCAGGCCGACAAAGAGACACAATAGATTGAATTAAGTGGACATCACCCCGAGGTGGTGACAGGGTCTGATTCGATATACTCGTTACCACAATAACAGGTCTGGGTTGTTTTTTGGGGGGGGGCTGAGACGTCCTTCTTCTTGTGTTTAAAGTTTATAGTACACAACCAATTGAGTGACTGAAAGCAGCCTTGTATTGAGGATCTGTTTCCCCGCTGCACTGCGAGCATTCCAATGATACATTTCTTATGATTCTCAATAAAGAGACGTCTCTCTTTTCTGGCAGTTTTTACAGACATAAAGGGAAAATAAAGGTTTTCTTCTGCTTAAACGGCACTCACCTTGTCAGCTACTTTGTTGCTGATATCTGTATGTATGTGAGCTCTCCTGCAGGGCTTAGTCACCAGACTGTGGGTACAGGGATGTGCGTGCGTGCGACTTGCTAAAGGAAAGGTGTGATAGCTGCAGTATGTGAATGTAAAGTGGCCCTGTGTTTCGTCAGCACAGATGGCGATCCACGTTCTCTTCACTGTTCATCTGCTCGACAGGGAACATGACTGTGATCCCTTTCACTCTCTTGTAATGTGCTAGTATTATAAAACTTCAATACAGCACTGGCTCTCAAATGTCTTGTCTGTTTAAAGTAAAGTCAAATCAATCATTTTTAGAGGCCTGACACAGCGAGGAGAGTGAGAGAGAGAACATTATTTGGTGTGGCAGATTTTCTTGTTTTCCACCATGGTATTTATCTTTCAAACTAGATTTATAGTTGTGTTGAGGTAATTTGGCCTCCTCTAAGCCCCGCCCCCTGCTGCTACTCCGTCAAGCTGTCAATATATTATGTCATTTATTTTTCATAGAGAGACAGACAGAAGGGTCTATATGTGTTTCCCACTCACAGACTTGGAATAAGAAAACCTAAACAGAATGCAGTTGCTCTAAATGGTATTCCTTCCACCTCTACAATGACATGTCAACATGTCTAGAAGGCATATTAATATCCAAAGTAAATTCCACTTCAGTCTCTCCAATGGAGTTTTTTAACCATTCATTCATTTGATTTGTTTTAAAAAAAAATTGGCGCATATATGTATTATTCTTTACTGAAACTTAAATATTGATTTGCAGCGGCCTGTACTGTACCTTTTTAGGTACGTATAGTTCAGTCACGATTTGTCTGTAGGCACAGTTGTAGGCTATTTATGTCATTCAGTTATTTGTTTTGAGACGGCAATGGTTAATATAATTCATAGGAAAAAAAGGGATTCATTAGTGCACAGCACGATCATAGTTACATCATCACTGACAATGTCTCCGTAAAGTCTGATCTTTAGAAAAGAGTGGGAACCCGGATGAATACTGAATGCAGTATCGGTTGGTAGCCGTTCTCTGTTTACTCAATGAGTGATGATAATTAATAGCCATGTTTACCTGCTTTGACTTTGTCTCTTCACTGGCCTCACCTGACACTGAATGCTGTCCTATCTCGTGCAGGGATCGGGGGTAACCTGGTGGCTATTCAAGCCAGCCGGTTCTCCACTCACCTGCATTTCCACTGTGCTCCTGGGGAGGTTCCCGAGGAGGCCAAGGGCTGCTACTACCCCTGCCGCACATTCTGGGGTAGAGGTTAGTACAACGCAGGCAACACTACTGACCAGTTATTAAATTAAAGTCACACGTTGGCTAAGGTGGCTAGGCATAGCCGGCCAACCCCGTAGGCCTTTCTTAATACTATGTTTTTTTTAAATTATTATTTTACCCCCAGATTCAATCATACACATAAACACTTGTACCATATTTAACAGATTTCCCTTTGAACTCTGGGTAATTTCAATAATAAAGTCACAGTAATATTAATGATATGTTATTATTAGAATTACACACATTGTAATTGGCTGTCGCAGAGGTTCACAAGTACAGAGGTACACTGTGGGTCTCCTGCTGTATGCCCGGTGAGCCACACTCCTGCTGGGTCTCCATCCCACCACGTCCTGCTGTCCCAGATGTTAATGAATTCCTTGTTAGAAGTCCAGAGTGAAAACCAGCAGGATGGTGAATCCTGTGGACAGTAGGTGGGCTGATTCACCAAACTATTCAGGGATGTATTTTTTTTAGAGAGTACATGCACTCTTTTAGACAGTTTATTTTCTCCTGCAAAGAAACGATTCCCTGACATTAGGGTTCCATAAACAGATTATTTTAGTAATCGAGTATCCCTCTGATTATTCCATCGATTTATCGAGTTGTCGGATAAAAGTTACTTTTGCTTTATTAAGGAGCAGCAGTAAATATACAATAGAGAAAAATAAGACGAACAACCAGTTGCTTTCCTTTTAAGAAGAATCATCTTTAGTTGTCATCTACAGTGGTTACTTGCAACAACAACAAAACGTTGTTTGGAGGTAAATAGTTGTATTTTTTAAAAGTCTTGGCATTAGTAGTTTTAGTCATGTACTCTAAGGTGTTAATTCTTTCTCTTATATCTATTTATATTATGCCATAAAAACATCTTCAAACTACAACTGTATTTATAGAAGTTTCTTGTCAGGAACAACATTTTACAAGATTATATTTGAACATTTCATGATAGCGTTATAATTTATCTTTGCCCAATACTAATTCTTTACTGAATAGAGCTTAAACTAGGGCTGCCAAAAATGACGATCGAATATTCTTTCTTAAAAAAAATAGGTTCAAACTATTTATTTTCTATTTATTACGCATTATGTCCACCGTGCCATAATTGGCCACGCAGGGCGACGTACCGTATTGAGCTGAACATTCCTTCGGACGCCCTTTTTTATTTATTCCTGTCGCTGTCTTTGAAAGCACTGCAATAGACTCAAGTAACCATACGATACCTCCTCATCTCACTACAAACACCTAAACAAGGTGGCAGCTGGCTGGAAGGAGCTGAAGCGTTCTGCTGAGTGTACCAATCCACACTGACTCTGTGAGACGCGCTTCTGACAGAGAATTCTCGCCTTTTTTTCACGCTTGCATACACAAGACCATGCTTAGACAGCTGTTTAAATCACAAATATCCAACTGTAGATGTGTGTTTGAATTTAAAACTTCAAACTGTACCTATATTGATTGATGAAGTTGGTCTGTGAGCTCGATTGTTTCACTACAGACAGATTGCCCTCTCTAGCTACGATTGGAAATATCAATGAATTAATGCAAACTGCTGATTTCCTCCCATGGAGCTAACATGAAAACTAGTTTTGGTTCAGTAAAGGGGCGGTAAAGAATCTGCACTGCTGATTTTTAGTTGTCGAGCTACTCGAGTTTCTCGAGTGTTCGTCTCACATCCACCTTTAACCTCCGTGTTGTGTTTTCTCAGGAGCCAATCATCGCTCTGCTCAGGTGCTCCTCCTTTTGGTGATCCCTGGTCACCTGATCTTCCTCTACACCATCCACTTGATGAAGAGCGGACACACCACCCTGACCCCCATCTTTATGTCTGTCTACTTGGCTGCTGCCATGCTGCAGGTGAGTGCGTGATGATGTGTACTGGAATATGCGAGAGGCTTTTGCACTCTAAAATAGACTGGGTCCCTTGAGTGTAAAAACAGAGTCTTAATATAGCAGACATTAATGCTGTTTTAAAGAGAGTTTCGTTTTCAGGAAGGTTTTCAAAAACAAAAAGCTCCGTCTCATGGGATTAATTAACCGGAACCCGAAGTGTTCATTTAGGCTTCAAGTCTATTATTTTTACAGTACGCGTCTAGATGTGAGGTTGATGGCCAATAAAAAAGCACAGAATAACAGTGTCTTTGGCAGCAGAGCAGCAGAGCAGCAGAGCAGCGGCGGCGATGCACTCAGCTGTGTGATCATTTGTCCCACCGTCCTTGAGCCGGTTAAGAGAGGTGAGTGAGGAGTCACCAGTCAATCAATGGCATTATCAAATAAATCATAACAATGGTTTGTGAACGTACGACTCACTGCAACCACGATGTTTTGCCATGTTCCACAAGCTCTTTAATCATTTGTTAGTCTAATAAATAAACAAAATAAACCATCAGAAGGTCAAGAAAGTAAATGTTCTTACACCTTTTCTACATCTTAAATGAATTCAACCGCACACCTTCTGAATTCAAGTTTCTCTCTGAGAGAAGACCGGCTTAGTTCACTCGACAGAAACGAAATACAACTCACTGTTTCAACCATCACCAACTGTGGTTAGGTCGAAATACACTGATAATATCCAAAGTTCTTCAGAGGCAGACTATTAAATATGCAAGGTGAAATGACAAAAATTGCCAAAACATCCAACTCAGCGATGTACTCAGCCGATCCATCTCCAGCATTTTAAATGAGAGAAGAGAGTGATTTATGATATAGTTCTGAATGGTGTTTGTGCATATGATTACCCCACACACACAATAATCTGTGACTATGCAACACCAGTTTGCATTATGACCTTCAACAAGCTCATTTTACCTGCACTGTTCATTTCCATTCATATGCAAGAGGAAACATAATTTTCTATGAAAGATGAATGTGAGGACGTGTGTTTCCTTCCCAACACTTACATACTGAAGTAGGAGAATCAAGTGTGTGTGTGTGTGTGTGTGTGTGTGTGTGTGTGTGTGTGTGTGTGTGTGTCGTGAATTCCTTGAGCGTCGTGGTTTTGAGCGACGCCTGAAGGTTATTATGAATTCACTTTTTCAGCTGCTCCAGGATCTGTATCGTGGTCTGGAATTTTAAGAATTCAGTTAGCATGTTTTTGTGTATGCTGAAAGGCTTTTGAAGGCTCCCTTAAATCTTTAATGCAGACATTGAACATCAGGATGTAATCCTGGCCGCTGAGGCGCTGGAAACTTTCCAACTGAATTAAGTCCATAGCAGGAAGAGCTGCTATAAGGGTGCTTCAGTCCCAGATGGATTATCCAATGGCAGAGACAGGCCCATGGAGTTCTTTCACATCTTGATATTCACAACCACTAAAGAGAGCATACTGTATTGATTGGATTTAAGAACCTTAAACACCATTTTGCTTTTTGTTTTTTTAAATGTTCGACATGGTGAGAAAGACCAAGACGCTGCATGTCAGAATAGTTCATGAACTTCTTTCTCGTCTTTGTCGTTCTGCTTCTGGGAAGGTCCCTGAATTCTGCTTTGAATGAGGGTTTCTGCACTATGTCACAGCAGCAAGTTTATTACGGGTATGATTATCTATTGATTATAACTCAGAGTTGTATCTGATTTGTCATCAGTACAGACTCGGGCAGAATAGCAGACGTTAATTATTAGGCTGAGTGTTGCACAAAATATGGAAGTGTAATACTAACTGAATGTTTTCCTATAGACTGTATATAATATGTGGACGTAGTCGTCATGTGGACGTAGTCGTCTTGTGGACTTCCATTTTGAAGCCTTGAGTTTGGCGTTTTGGCCGTCGCCATCTAGATTTTTTTTGCTATCGCCATCTTGTTTTTTGCACCCAGTGAACAGAAGTGACCATATTTGAACACGGAGGGGTGACGTAGAGACCTGTCGATCACAAGGTAGCCCCGCCCTAAAGCATTCCCTGCTTTATGGTCTGTCTGACTCTGAATGGACCATCATTTACTAAATGAACATCATGCTGTATTGAAGAAGACTTGAAACTAGAGATTGAGACCATAAACTCATGTTTACAATGTTTACTGAGGTAATAAATCAAGAGAGAAGTAGAGTCATTTTCTCATAGACTTCTATACACCCAGAGGAGTCGCCCCCTGCTGGACACTAGAGAGAATGCAAGTTTAAAGCTTCCGCATTAGATTCACTTTCCAGAACCGTAGGATGCCGCTTGCGGCTCATTTTTAATACAAATGCTAGACTCTGTATTAATCTAAGATAAAAACATTTTTTCTTAAGATGAAAATCCAGCTCAATACAGAATCCATGTGTTTCAGTGTTTAGCAATAACCATAGCCAGAGGTTTTATGTTTGCTTGTCCGTCATTCTCAGGGGTGCCTGGAGGGAATTTCTCACTTGGACTCAAGAATGAACTGATTAGAGTTTGATGGTCAAAGGTCACTGTGACCTCACGTCAGTCCCATCCTCGTGAAAGCAATATCTCAGGAACACCTTTAGAGAATTTCTTCAAATTTGGCATAAACGTCCATCTGGAACTCAGTGTGAACTCATAAAACACATTTTTTTGGGCAGAACTTAAGAATTCATATGTTAATTGAGACAATTTCACACAAATATCTAATGGGATAAGATGATGAGGTGATGATATTTTGGACAGACATGGATGTAGGTTGACATGTACTCTTTATTGTCCCAGAAGGGAAATTTGTTTTCAAAGCCAGTACAGAAATCCCCTGATGGCAGAGAAGAGAGTCTGGAGCAGTAATCATTTCAAGATATGGACAGATTAAGAGACGAGGAGTACACTTGTACATCGAGTAGGAAGGTGGAAAGAAGGAATGTCACGATTCTCGATACTAATTTGATACCATGGCAAAAACCAAAAGTAAAACAATGAATCACATGTTCTTCAACATACAATCCTTTATTACTGTTTCCATAATGTTGCTGTTTTTTGTTAGAAAGTTAAACAGTTCAAAATTCGCTCTCTATTATCTATTTTATGTCACTGTGAAAACATCTCCTGCAAACAAGTTTATTTAATGAGGTTTCTTGCCAGAAACTACATTTTACAAGATTACATTTTAATACATCACGATACTGTTAGAAATGACCTTTTCCCAATACTCATTTTTACTGCAAAAAAGCCTGAACGCATCCTAATGTGCATCAGTGTCACCTCCGGTTAACGTTAGCTGTTAGCTCTGTGCAGGACTGCGCTACCTTCCACTCGGTAGCTTAGCATCATTTACACTGACTTAGTAAGGTTAGCCTGTGTTGTCAGAATCAGAAACAGTTTATTGAGTATGTTAACGCATACAAGGAATTTGACTTGGTGTTTGGTGTAAAGCATTAAACATAGTTCTGTTCATACCTTGTTTCCGCTGCCCCCTAGTGGCCAATACGACCTGTTATTGCAGATTTAGCAGAAGGGACGAAACCTCTGCCAAAGCAGGCCCTCTTCCAAAAAAATGTTGTGAGAAACCTTTCAAACCGCTCCGCTATACCACATATCAAGTTCTTCACTGTCCATCTGTATTCCAAGTGTGTTCCAAACACTATGATATAGAAGAAAAAAATACAACTTAAAGCTATTGCTTCCGTCTCAGTTGTCAAACATAAGCCTATGGAGCTCAATAGCAAGTACCTGCATTAGCCTAGCATTGTACTTTTCTGTCTGTGGTTCAGTCTTAAACTTGTGATATGGTGAGAGCTACCAGGGTTTGTACGGTCATGGAAAACGTGGAAAAGTCATGGAAAAAAATAAAATCCCAAAAGTTTTGGAAAAGTCATGGAAATGTGTTATATTCATATTTTCATGTCGTTCTTTTACGGTGAGTTGCCAGCCAGCGTTTCTCAGATTGGAGTGAGACGAGGAGAAAAGGTGATGTCGTGATCTTCGCAATAGAACATCTTTGATGTGTCGAGTCTTGGCCAATCAGCGTTCAGATGTCTACAGCGTCTTCATTTCCCTCCGTTAAAGTTCGAGTTACGTTATGTACTGTTACCGTTCAGACTTGCTGGGTTAAGTTAATGTCCACTGCATGCGTAACTTTGTCGACTGTTAACGTTCATCATTATCGCGATTTAGGAGGAAAAAACGTAACGTGATGAAACATGCAGCCCTCCCGTGTTCCGGTTCAGTTCACGCGGTCACTCATTAACGTTAAACCGGAACACCGGCGCATCTGGTTGCAGGTTGTTTTGTTTAACTCAAAGTAGAATGAGGATGATTTCGTGGTCAAAATAACTTTCATGACCACGATGATGAGGCCCAGATACTGATGAGATGATGAGGTCAAAGAGCTTCAGGGAGAGGAGGCTGGTTGTGTAGCGCAGCTTGACGCAGGGCCGAGCTGTGAGTGGAGCTGGGCCTGGATAAAGGTGGAGGTCTAAACAGACGTGAGTACAGCTTCCTGCTGTCACAGTGTTTTAAATACATTGATAAGGCAGGGTATGCTAAATGCAGCCTCTGCTCCAAGGAGATGAACTACAGCAACAAGACTCACATGCCCTCTCATCACACTGTTCACACTGTTTACTGTAATGACCACAGCCAGTGTACCAACAGTCCCACGTTGCTCTCAAGAACCCTGAAGTAATGAGAGGGTTAAGGTGCCTGTACCTTCATTTCAGCAGGTTGCTAATGCAGAGGTGTGTATAGATTACAGCTATTATTTTACTCTTGATAAACTACTTTAGTCAGAGTAGATTATCATTTTCATTTAAATAATTTAACTGCATTGAATGCATATTAATTGCAAATAGAAGATAGGCCACAATTCCAACAGCTGTACAGTAACAGTGGAAGTTAATATGAAGCTGTACAGTAACAGGGTTCAATGAAACATTTGCACTACAAAAGGGAAAGCAATGTGTGCACTAGCTGGATGCTACTACCTACTAAAGCTCTTATTGATGTGTCAGTGTCAACCAGAGTATGTGTGTAAATGTTTATTATTTTAATCAAACTATTGTCTCTCATTCGTTTGTGTCATTTAAGGTATACTGTATGCTTTGGAATTCTCATTGTTAGTATAAATACTACATTTTCTCACTTTTTCATGTATACACTGAGATTTCACAAAATGTTTGGTCATGGAAATTTGGTTTAAAGTCATGGAAATCCATTGGTCAAAATGTGTATGAACCCTGAGCTACAAATGGTGAAACCTCTGAAACACATCAAGGTGATAGAGTTGAGTGAGGAGGATTCAGAGGTGAGCGAGCCAGTCTCTCACCAGGAAGGAGAATGTAGAGAACTATTGCACTCAGTGGGCCTGATGTCGTTATCTTTCTGAAAACAAATGTGTGGCCGTTTGAGGGTTATGAGCAGACTGTACTTGCACAGTGGCTGAGCCTCTCCACCTATACTCCAACCCAGGCACTAATGATGTCAATAAACATTCTGCCACTCTCATCATATTGCCCGTAAACTCAAACAAGCTCGACGGTAATTTATAATCCCTGACCTGCATGGGAAACATTCATTTGAATAATTTCCACGTTTGGATTGTTTGGAGAAATTGAAAGGGCCCGGTTTAGACACTTGAATGAGGCGGACAACAGCATTGGTTATGGCTCTCAGTAGTCCCAGCCAGTGCCCTGGTGTGGCGTATTACTGCATAAGTGAAATCACCGTACCCATGCCGATGTATTTCATCTAATGTCCCGCTATAACCTCAAGCAAAGAAATAAATGTTTAATTCACACATGACCTGCCTTTCAAATATTCAATTGCCTGAAACTGCCATCCATTTGGGATTCAATATATGCAGACCTTACATTGTAGTTTCAGATTTTCCTCTCTGTCCTACATGGGGTCAGACACAATTTGGCAAAGATGTCTGTAGCAGCGGCGGAATTTGATAATGTCACAGAAAGTACTGTAACTGTCTTTCTTTAATAGCAAGTAATAAGCGGAAATTGCACATGCTGCCGGTTGATTGTACCATTTAAAGAGAGAGCCTCAGAAAATTAGGAGAGAAATTGAAACGTTTCGGCAGCTCGAGTGGCCGTGATATCTGTGCGAGCCTCACTGCACAGAGTGGAGAAGAAGACTCGAGATCTGCATTTTGCTCAAATCAATAGTTAATAAAAAAAACTGAGGACTTACCAAACAAGAGTAGAAAGCACGGCCTAAACAGTACACAAGACAACGTGGTTTACCAATGCTATATTAGCCCACAGTGTATTTAGAGAAAGAATGAGGCAATGCAAAACAAACCAAGGCAACGTAGTGCAATACGCCTCAGGGGTGTCAAAGCAAAAGAGAGAATAGCAGTTCTACAGTTTGGAAGTCAAGAAACTCTGAAAAGGGTACGCAAAGTTTACCCCTGATAAATATGCATTACTATGGTAATGTTGCGTTCCTGGAACATTTAATAATACTGAGGTCAGAAGTCTTTAGGTCGGTACACGTTAAGATACAAACCAGTTATATATATATTTATATATACTGTGTATATCGATCTATCTATCAATCTATCTATCGATCTATCGATGTTAAAGGCACTTTAGCAACGGGTGACCATCTCTTGCCCTGAAGCCCAAACCTCATTACTTGAGTGGAGGCTGGGTATCAGCTGCTATCAGCGTCATCTCCACCCATCAGGAGTTCTGCACATCGAATCTGTCGCTTGATCTCTCGACTGTCAGCTGAGCTTCTTGGTCCTCGAACCGCTCAGTAAGGCACATAAAAACAAGATATAACAGGGCTCCAATAGAATCTATTCTAAAGATGTGACCACACTACGTCTTCACTGTGTTCCATGGTATATCTAATGCCTTGGAAAGTCTTTTGTACCCTTCTCCTGACTGATACTTTTCAACAATGAGATCCCTCTGATGCTTTAGAAGCTCTCTGCAGACCATGCTGTAAGATGCAACTCAGGAAATGTCAGGAAAAGTCATGAACTAGAATACGTTATTAAACAATATTGGATCAGAATGTGAAACGCTTGTACGGGTCTGATAATCCAGCATTTCAGTAAGCAGTTATTTTTGAAGAGTGCCGCGAAATCCAATTGCGTTTGTCCGGATGATAAAAACCTGCCCTGTTCTACAGCAGCCAGGGACATTAAGCGATTGTGTTCATTCAGGCAGGATTTAGGTTTATGTATAGTTACTGACGTGGTGCACAGAGAAGTCAATCTGAGCAAACAAGAGGGAAGTTAATGTCGGCGAGAGCAGCTTGAAATAGGGATTTATTTGAGTCAACGCACATCAAAAGATTACGTATAATTCCATATTCATCAACTGAGGCCTTGCTTAAACACTCACACGGACATTTCTGCTAGGTGCTTTTTAAAGTCAACAGACTACTGTTTACCATCAATCATTGAGACGGGAATGAACGTGGCTGCGATGACTTCAAAGAGGCTCACAGTATTATAAACCGCTGTGCAGTGTCTTGGTGTGTGCTAAGCCTTCAAACTCCTGGATGCATTGAAGCAGCCTTTCATCATCTCACCAGAACCGGAAGCAACACTCCAGTGCAGCCTCTTGTGTGTGTTTTAAAACCAGATTCCATTTTTATTTCTTAACGTGTGCCAATAAATGATGTCCAATTAGTTCCAGGATTTACAGGAACGACAATTTTTTTGTCCCAATGCCGATAATATAATATTGAATATCCGCAGATACCGAGTCCAACGTGGTGCTCATGAAGTTACTGTAATCAGTCCAATTTAATTTACTGTACTAATAATTGAATAAGAATTGAATTTGGGTTTTCACATACAAGCAATGTGCTTTTCTGTATCGGTGAATAACATAAACATAGTAAGAGAAATGAAAATGAAAAATGAAAGCAAGTATTGCAAAAATCAGGAAAGCGAAAAATAATAATATAAATATGAATAGAAGGAAAATATGAAAAAAATATGAAAAACTATTTTATAAATATGTAAAATATATCTGAATTAATAAAGGAAGAGCTGTGCAGTTTTTAGAAGTAGTTATTTAGTGCAGAAATGTTCAAAAAACCATGTACAAAGTGTAAAAATGATATGCATGATATGCACCACAGGTGTCTAGTACTACACCCGTCAACAGCAAGTTTAACTTTGGTCATCAGGTTACTCGTTGGCAAGACAGTTTGTAAGTTCTTGATTGATTTAGTTCACTGAGGGACGAATTCCCAAAGAGTGAATTGTGGCTGCTGATGGCAGCATGTATGACGGCTATCCGCTCCCTTCTGAAGGTCATCCGCTCCCTTCTGAAGGTCATTCTCACAAATCACATGCAGAGAATGAAGCAAAACCTGCAATTTTCCCTTTTTTGCAGCTGATTGCCGTTATCCATGTGGCAAAGTAAAAGTGCAGTTGAGGCTGATGTGTCGGTTGTGTGAGGGGGAGAGTCAGCAGAGTAACTTCATTGGTTATTTAAATCTCGTTTTGTTTCTCATGTATTTTCCAGAATGACATGTAGGGGAGCTTAATTCATTTACTTTTCATGACTGTCACTGCGTCCCAAAATAAATGAGTTTAAGCGGACATCCCTTTTAAATGTGATTCAAATACCAGCAACTCTCTAAAGATGCTTCACATTTCACTGTTACTGCGTGTGGCTAGTAGTGCTGATCCTTGTGAATTATGCTCATTTGCATAGAAAGGGGCCAATTTTGTGCTAAATGTCTGCAAATTACCCATTTTAATTTGAATCCGTGCAAATAGGATTGGAGCACTGAGACGCTATTTGCTTGGCAGTACTAAAGTACTCCTACAACATCAGGAGGATTCGCCCCTTCCTCACTGATGAGACGGCGCAGGTGCTAATCCAGGCTCTTGTCATGTCCCGCCTGGACTACTGCAACTCACTACTTGCCGGATCCCTGGCGTCGGCCATCAGACCTCTGGAGCTTGGTCCAGAAAGCTGCAGCTCGCCTGGTGTTCAATCACCCCAAGTTCTCCCACACAACTTGCCTTCTACGTTCTCTACACTGGCTACCTGTAAGAGCCCGCCTCCAGTTTAAGACTCTGGTGCTAGCCTACAGGGCAGTGAAAGGAACAGCTCATTCCTATCTCCAGGCCATGGTCAAGCCCTACACCCCGGCCCGACCACTTCGCTCTGCTACCTCGGGGCGACTGGTTGCCCCGTCGCTCAGAGGTCCCTGCGGCCGAGTATACTTTATATTTACAATATATGTTGGCGTACCTTGCATAACTGCATGAACCCTTATGGCACAATACAATTCTGTACATTTTTGGTCATTACCTTACTCTGATGACTTGCACTGAATGGGATTGGCCAGAGTTGCATAGTCCGGACAGTAGCTGCTGGTAGCCAGCCTCAAGCAGACTTCAAATGATCATCAGTCATGGTGGAAAGGTGAATGGACTTAATGTTCTTCATGTGGGAAAAGGCTGACTCACATAAATGAGTAGAGCCGAATAATGCAGTCAAAAAGGTATCACATTTCCTCATGTTTGGGTACTTTTCCTCTGTGAGAAAACTGTCCATGAGCCCTGGACTTCAGCAGAATGTCAGCTTGCAGTGTCAAAATCTCATCCTCCACTCCAGACGAGTTCAGGTGAAACAGCATTGCAATTTTTGATGCGAGTAAATCGAACTCAATATCTTCCCGAAATGTGCTGCACATAAGTGTAGCAACTGGCTCGAGTAAAGCAAAGTCTCGAAAGCGTTTGTCAAACTCTGACAGACACTTGTCAATCTGCTCTGTGTAGCGCGCACTGTCAAGTTACGCACACGCCTTCCGTTGAGTCTCCAGTTCTGACGCGAGGTTTTGGACTTTTCCCAAATCATGGCGCTGCAGCTTTAGCTTCTTTAGTAGAAATAAATTGGAAGGCTAACTAATTAGCTCGCCGTAGTTTTGCAGTAGCTCGCGCGGTTGACCGCGCATACGTGGTGACCCGTGTGTTAGAAAATCAAGTGGCAAATGCCATGCGGACATCTCATTTTTTTTGAATGGCATGCGATCTACCCGCACTACCTCCGATCGACGTATTTGGCACCCCAGGTCTCCAGGAATTACAATCAGAGACCCTAGCAGTGTCTAAACATGAACCCATTCTCAGAGTATCGGCCTCCAAATATCTTTAAATATAATCCAGCCACTCGCACACCAATACAATGGAACAAGTCGACTTATATAGACATTTTAGAGCGTAAATTATACCAACGATCAAATCTCACAAACAGGCAGCTCTCATCAAGTTCACAAGTTTGTGAATCTGACTTGGAACGCTGGTACGAGCAACTTCACGGGAAAAAAAAGCGAGATATATTTAGGATAATAATAAAAACCATGTTTTTGCCCATTGCCTGACCAACAGGTTTGTACAGACACACAAATGAGTCTTTTTGAAGTTGCTACAAGAAAGAATATTTCCAAAACACTGCATGACGTCGGAGCACGAAACTTTGTCAGTACTAATTTTGCCACGGCTTCTGTCCAACTCTGTTCGTTAGAGAGCCGGAGAAATTGCATCCAACCCATTGTGCTCCCAGCATCCACGCCAAACTCGGCAACAGTCAGACTCTCATTTTCAGCTGTGCATCTCTGCCACCTGTGTAAGTGGTTTGTAATTTGAGAAATTGACAGGAAGGCAGTAGCAGCGAGTGTGGCCATCTCAGGAGATCAAACAACTTTATCTCGCAGACACTCTTGATTAAGGCGCTGAACACAGAGATGGAAAGAGACACTGCCTGATGGATTGCCACTGTGTTATATTTGTCTCTTTCATTTTTCATTTGTTTTGCCAAAATGTGGGAATTAGATGCATCTTAATCCTTGAAAAGCTGAGTGCCTGAAACTTCTCCCAAGTTCCTCTCTGTCTTTGCCTCCCTTTCTTTGTTTGTCTGAGGACAAAGCTGAACTAATATTGTCAACGGGAAGCTCTGCACTGCAAATAAGGGATTGTAGTTGACAGTTTGAGGCAAACAATCGGCTCTCGGTCTGACGACGGATGAAGCTCGGTTCATACCCACCGTAGTGTGGCCAGCGCAGGGTGCAATGTTGGAGTTTGAATCAGAACTATCAAATGCATTCAATGTTTTAAGCACACATCTATGAAATCAACCCTGGTGTCAGGAAAACATGCCTGAACATGCCTGAGCAGAAACGTTTTTGGACCCCATTAGAATTATGAAACTAGAGCGTGACCATAAAAATATTACTCCATTATTTCCAGGGCAACAAAGGAGGAATTTAAAATAAAGCTGGAGCATTGGCCCCAGACGAGGAAGTATATAAGGCTGTGTTCAGCGGGGCAAATGCTCGGGTTTACTTCTTGCTCAAAGAATAAACTCTATTGCATCGAACTCTGACTGCTTACGGTGATTTTTTTCGAACATTTTTTGGGACTCCAATAGGAGCAAAAAAACAGAATAGACTAAGTGTTGGAACAGTAGTTTTAGACTTTATTGACTGGCCCAGTCTGAGCTGTACAATGGCAATAACGGGTTTTTTTTCTTTTCTTTTCTTCAGATACTTTATTTACTTTATTACGGTTTAGTTTCGGCCAATGCATTCCGCCTCTTTGATGTGATTGGTCGATACTACTTGTACTACAAATGGAAACCAGAACGCTTCCGATTACAAAATCTTGTCTTGTTGCTATGCAGAATCGGTAAGCAACAGGACAGATTTATACATTTATAGTTTATAGAGATTATGCTACAAAAGCAACAATTGGTACAACTGAGAGGATGTCATCATGAATAATAGACTGACTGTGGATAGTCGGGTTTAAAAGCTTATTGTGCGCCCGTGAGGCGCTTTCATCGTGTCATGACTGCACATTATTGGACAGGAAAGCAGGAAACCAGGAAACCATGTTGGGGGAGGAACCAAAAAAATATATATATATTAAGAAAAAAAGCAATGTTCCGTAAACCAGGAAACCATGTTGTTCAACAGGATTACACATTCCATCACAAAGACTCCCCCGCATCCAACGACTAGTGGGGCTGTCAGCAGGCTATCGGAGCTCATACATTAGTGTATTTTTCTAATGAAATGATATATTGTCATAATCAATTATCCCCGCTACCTCTTGATACCATCGTTGCTGCTTGTATTCCCCAGCATGTTAATATCCTCCGATGACTGCTATCCCTTTTTGTTTTTAGAATGTTTGCACACAACTCTGGACAGCTCATTTCCCCTAAATTATAGACTCGTCCTTATCTTGTAATAGACTTCTCTTTTACTCTCAACACGGTTGCCTCCATGCATGGAAACTTGAATTATGAATAACTCTTAACTGGTCTCTCGGTCTGCTGCTCTGTCCATTACTCCTTCTCATCTCTGTCCCCAGTACAGTTTAAGTGTTTATGCCATTCTGCACAGCATTTCAAAGCACTTATTCATCCCAGCCTTGACAATACAAGCGTTTTCTTTTCCCCATATTGCTCTTCTTTTTATTTTTTGGTTAAGGATTACACTCCGACTGCCTCTCCTTATCCTCTTTTCTTTTGCCTTGTTATTCTTTGGGATTGCCATGATAAAGCCCTGCTAAACAAGTCAGAAGTGAAAATAAATGAATCAGGAGTTGCTAGATTCAGGCCCATCGCTACAACATATTAGTAAAATGGGTAAGCTGACAACCATTATTTTTTTTAAATTTGTATCGTCATTAAGAAGAGTGTATAGCCAAGCTAGTGGCTCTGTAAGGCTGTATGCAGCATGGTGCTTTGAGCTAAATGCTAACAACAGCATGCTAGCATGCTTGCAGTTACAATGTTAGCATTCGGATATTTAGAAGGTATAACGTTTACCATGTTCGCCCTCATAGTTCAGCCCATGAACTGCACGGCTAGAACAAAAAGAAATGGAGGTAACCACCTTGCCGTCACCCATTGGTTTCCATCTTGTCTTTTTGGAGCCAGCTGTGACCATATGTGGACGAGAGGGTGAAGCTAGGGAGGGATACACATTGCTAGGCCTCTATCCTGATTGACAGGTCAGTGTGCTAGTGACCTGTCAATCACAAGGTAGCCCCGCCCTAAAGCATACTCTGCTTTATGGTCTATTTGACTCTTAAGTGGACCATCATTTACTAAATGAACATCATGCTGTATTGAAGAGTTATGACTCATATTTACAATGTTTACTGAGGGAATAAATCAAGTGAGAAGTAGAGTCATTTTCTCATAATCTTTTTGATAAACAAGTCAGAAACTCCATCCACAAAGAGCAGCCGGACCAAACTCTTATCACAGTGAGCAATCAATCAATTATCGGAGCATTTGCAAAGACAACAAAACAGAAACATGAATGTCATGGTTGGCAAGACTGTACGAAGGCAGTTACTAGCGGTTGATCAGATTTACTGATCCCCTTGTGTGAAGTAGAGCTCACTGCTTATACAATGTGGCCACTTATGCGTATTGTGACATAGATATTTATATCTATGTGCATCTCTCTTCAGCTTTTTGGGGACAATAGTTTTAGTTTTTAGGTTTTACCAGTTCATCTTATCAAAAGTTTTAAATTTGTTATTTATACTGTAGTATTATTTGTGCAATGGTTTAATATGATTCCTAAAGGAAAAGTTTGACATTTTGGGAAATACGCTTATTTGTCATCTTAGCTTAGCATGAAAGCTAGAAACAAATCAGCCAAACAGTACCTCTGAAGCTCACTAATGAAATTATTAAATATCTGTTGTATGTCATTTGTTCCTACCAAACCCAAGCGTCAAAATTACTCTTCTTGGCCGTGACCGTTTGCCAGACAGCTAGTGGAAACACCAGCTTAGCTTAGCACTGTTTGTGCTAAGCTAAGCTGCTGGCTCTCGCTACATATTTACCATGCAGCCATTACAGTGGTATCAACTCACTCATTAAACTCTCAGCAGGAAAGCTAAGAAGTGTTTCCAAAAATGTCGAACCATTCATTTGAATTGATTACTACTGACTTAATGAATCGATAGTTTTAAATGGATTGAGTCCTGCTCCACGTCGTTCCGTCTTTTCTGCCGGTTCTTTCCGAGAGAAGTGACAACGTAGGCCTCCCACAATATCCTCACCTTAATGAGCCGCAGACAAATCCTCCTGTGTTTCTCTTCCAGGTGTTGCTGCTGTTGTGCATAGCAGACTGGATGGTGCACTCCATGTGGCGGAGCGGCAAAGATCCCGACAGTTTTTCCATTCCTTACCTGACGGCTCTGGGCGACCTGCTGGGCACCGCCCTGCTGGCACTCAGCTTCCACTTCCTGTGGGTCATAGGAGACCAGGACAGCGATGTGGGTGACTGAGGCGGCCTTTGACAACAAGGCATCGGCGGCCCCCCCCCCCGACTTCTCACTCCCTTCAGCCCTTTGGGAACGTGGGCGCTCTCCTTCGCTGGCCGGCACATTAAACCACATGGTGGATGGTTTTTAGAACTATTTTCTGCTCTTGGCTTTTCTTTCCTTTTTTATTACACACAAAAGACATATTGCATACATTTAGACTGTTCTCAGCACAGATTTGAATCTGCATAGTTTGCACCGAAGCACTTGCATATTTTCTTGCTGGTCTTGCTAAGAGGAGCAGGAAAACATCCCCCACAGCGCAGAGGAAATGTCGCTGCTGGCAAGGTGGTTTACTCTGCCAGCCAACCATCAGTCAGAGGTCTTCTACTTAAAAATATCTCTTTTGTTGGTGTATATTTTGGGGATTTACCACCCACCGTGTCACAAACTTCATTGCCTGCCCTGTGTGTTACGGCTTTGCAACATCAAGTCAGTGGAGGGACACGGAGACGACCACAGTGAAGGTTTATCCGAGATCAACTGAACAAACGCTTTGAACTGCCACGTCAGCAGGTCTGCCAGCACCAGGGCTGGGAGGGAGTAAGGTGGATTTGTATTGGTGGTAGGAGAAGTTGATGTTTCTTCACCTTTTTATGCGTCTGTTTTTTTCCAGTGTCCAAATGTGCTCTTTCCAAACAGAACAGTTCTAATTTTACCTTTTTTTTTAGTATTTTGAGTACCCCTCCACTGTTCTCTGCAAGGCTAAGCTGGAACATTGCTCCCGGCTGCAAGTAAGCGAACATTTCTGCGGCTGTTTTTTTCTTTTTATTCGTTCAGATGGAAACTTTTATTTTTTCTCATTTGTGTTTTCAAACCTGTCCCGACCCTTTTGGGAGACCAGCAAGTAGATCAACTCCAGTCTCACAGATCTTTCCTATCGCTCTCCGTTCTGAATTTCAATGATTTCTTGCCAGGATTTGGTGCAGTGAGCACAGAATCTTGGCAAATTACAAAAAGTGTCAAATTGTAATAAATTGATAATGTTTAAGGTAATTTAGTTCAAGGTCACAAGTCATTTCATGGCCCAACATCTAACACTATATGGTACCCAGTTGTTGAGAATTGACCCTTCACTAAACCCCTCCCCCTGAACAGTGATTGTCCAATCATTGCTTAGCAACTGTGACTGGGCACGTCAGGTCTGTACATCAAGCTGTATATTTCTCCACATGTTGGAAGTGGTGTGCACGCGCGGCTGTAGCTCACTTGGTATACAGAAAGTTTGGATGAAGGTCTTCCATTCTGAAACAAAACTCACAAGAGCGTAAAGAATGGATTCAACATTGTTTTTATCTGCTAACACAAGCTGCAATCATTGGCATACCTACAGTAATAACCGAGTTACTTCCAGGGCTCAGAGTCAGGTTTTTATAGCCTACAGTCGTACATTACTCTGTGGGGTTAAAGGTAGCATAAAAAGAAGCCCCGTTCACGACTATACATCCACTCTGTAGTTGATATTTACTGTATTGGATCAAGTTTAGATGTGAAACCCCGGCAGCGTTACCACAGACACCATTACGTTTGCCAGACACATGGCTTAGTCCTCATCCTAAAAGCTTGTGCTCAAGTGCAACCTTAAAAGTAAATAACATACAGGTTGAAAATTCAAAGTATGTAAGCTGAGCAGCCAAACGGAGTTATGTTAGAATGAAATGGTACTCTAATCTTCTTTTATCATACAAACCAACTAGCTCTACACTGCAATACAAGGGTATATTATTTCTTTATTTAGTGTTGCATGTCTTGTCTTGTGTTAATCGTAGCTACCTACATGTCACCAGGTTGTGACCGCCATGAAGCACTTAGCGTGAACACAGCATCAGTCTTTTAGCATATCATGATCATCGTTTGATCAGCTAAAGGCCACGCTTTCAACCAACTCATCAATTTGACGTTAAGTTGATTAGCTAGCTAGCTAACTAACTAACTAGAGCCCAGCAGCAGTTGTCAGTCAGCAAAATCAGCAACAGGAACTAAGAGGAGCGAGGCATAGTGATGGTCCACCAATCCACAGACCAACTTACTTTATGTGTATCTTTGCATCTTTTCCGCCTCAGCCTCCTGATATTGTGTAAATGTTAACGCTTCTCTGAATCTCATGCAAAACAAACTCATGAACTCTTCTGTATATTATGTCAACCTCCTGTGCTCCCTCTCATTTATGTCCTTTGTTTGTTTGCCCTGTCTGTTAGCCGGTACGGCAGGAAAAAACAAAACATTCCACGGTGGATGTGACGCTAACCACATGCTGTTTACAGTATGCGGAGTATCCATGCATGCACACAGCCAATCAGCCGCTCCATGTCAGCGTAGGCTGACTTTCTTCTTCTTTCAGACTAATATAATCGGTGTTAACATAACCTGATTAAACACCAGATTTTGTTCACTTTTTCAGAATTCTGTGTTTAAAATGTAAGTGTTGGTCCAGATGAAGCCTGATCATTACATTTCTCTTTCTGACTCCAGGAGGAATTACATCTATCTTACTTCAAAAATGAGCTCCCTAAATCGAACCTCCCTCTTTAATCTCAGCAGCATATTGTGTGCACGTAGAAGTTCTGATCAGCTCCAGTATGTGCCTCTTGAGATCCACTGGTTAACAAGGTATTTCTCTCTGTCACGCCATTGATGCAATTTTCTTCCTACAGCATTTTAATACTGTGCAATGAATTCCTTTTGTACTCACTTTTAGTTCTACGGCGACGACTATTGTATGTTTGAGGAGTTTCATTACAAAGTGATATCATTAGAATTGCTGGCATGAAACTACTTCGAGAGATCAAAGTTGTCCGAATCTAGAGGGTGATGTACATGAAACCCTTTATTTGCGTTTGAGGCTCATGTGGGCCCAAACCTTCCCAATAAATGTCTTTCCATTGAAAAGCATCTGGTTTGTGGTTATTTCTGTGAAAGGGTTTAGCTGACGAGTGGCCGTCCTCTCATCCACACAGCGGTACTCATTACTGCACTGAAAGGGAAAGACAGCCGTCACACAAGCTCCGAATGCAGCAGATGAAAGCTCACACATTGAAGCGGGAGTTAGGATGGAAATGAACGGTAAAAAATTCCCCCTTCGTTTGCCTGAAGTAAGCTCTAGATATTATCTACGTGCTCCGACAGTCTCCATGACAACACGACCAGGCAGTGCTCAAACCGCTTCTCTTGGCCTCAGTGTTTGGGGAAAACATGCATTTCTGCACAGATGTCACACATACGCCCACCTCCAACACATAAAGCAGCTCATGTTTCCTGTGTTTGGTGGAAATGACAGAACAGAACTTCTCTCTGCTCTCACAAAATGATTGATATTGTTTGGAAATAATATTGTGATTGATGAGGTTGGTATGCATTGAGGACAAAGTTTAGCCAGATTAAACATCTTTTGACCCTGTGTTTTGTTTGCAGGAGGAAGTATCGCAAGTTCGAAAAGCTGTCTTTTTAAAAAAAATCAAATGCACACAATATAATAAAAGATGTTGTCTTAAATAAATATTGTCTTTTGTGACTTCAAAGCAGTAGCTTGTATGGTAGCTTATTTAAATAATCGTGAATCGTATATTAAAGCTACCAGGAGGAACTTTCATTTTGTGTTGTTTTGTGTCCCTGTGGCCAAAAGTGGTAATGTTTCCCTCACGAGTCCCTTTAGAAAACCTCTCCTTTTAGTCTTCCCCGCTTTAGCCCTGGTTCTGGTTCTCCCTTGCCTCCCTTCCCTCCATCTGGCCCAGCAATATGGTCCGGGCCTCCAGCAGCGTGGTGTTGGCCCCTAGCAGGGACCAGCAAGGCAGCCCAGTGGGGCCACTGCTGCCAGGGGCAGAGCTCTCCATCTTCAGCCTGAGCTCGGACTGCAGAGAAGCCGGATCTGGGTCTGTCCACGGTGGACTGGTTGCTGCCGGAGGCGCCGCTGGGACCGGAGCTGATTTCGTCACAGGCATTGGAGGCTGTGGAAGTAGGTGAACTCTTAACTATACAATATTTAATTTGTACATATTATTGAATCATTCACCTTTTAAAAGGGTGCCACTTGCACAAAATTGGGCAGCAATACGCCGCATGTACTCTTCAAAGTGACAGAACATTTACAATAGAACTGAACTGTTACCTGAATGAATCAAATCTGAGGGACATGGACTCATGACCTCAGCCATTTGGCTGTGAAGCGTCCCTCCGTAACTGCAACACTAAGCATCAAAGTTCCCCCCAGAAGTGGTCTCAGAATGGATTTGCCGCGGCAGGACGAGCTACCGTACCTCGGTGAGCTGATAAGGAACTGATAAAAGCACAGGCGTCCGCAACTGTGTGGCTTCTCATGAAAACAAGCAAGCTAGAATGTCAGCGTGGAAATAAGAAACTTTTAAAGTTGGGTGTCCCAAGGTGTGTCTTTCTTGGAAACAAGAAGAGGATCAAAAGGAAAAGGAGGTAAGACCGAGTGCGTGGTCTCAATCCAAAGTCCTGGGTTGTTTAACTAATGGATTTCCCATTTCTCCTTAAACACAGTGAGAAGCAATCCAAACACTCTTCACAACTTTTCAACATCGTCAAATGAATTTTCTTACCTCTCATGTGATCAAAGGCAGTATATATATCATATTCATGCTTATGGATTGTCTTACTGGCTGAGAGTTCTTGAGAGGACTTTCTATGGGTCGGGAGGTTTGTATCGACTAATAATGGCAGGACATCTAAAAATACCTGACTATCAGAGCACTGAACACCACATTCCAGGTGAGTATCAGGCTGTCCTGCTTCATTATTAAAGGCTGAAGCTATAATTCATATATTTCTGTTGATGTATGAGCTTGTGTTGTGTTTAACAACGCACCTCTGTTAGCGTCTAGACGGCTCATTTTTAACAAGGTCGATGGGACGTGAGGTGAGATTGATAAACCGAGTGGTGAGGTTTTGAGGTTACAGTCTGCCGGCTCAGCAGCAGTGATCCAGACAGGACCAGAGGGCGTGTGAAACCCATCCCCCTCCCATCACTCATCCAGCCACCCTTGGGGCTATTAGCAGTATGTTAATATGGAGCCTCGAGAGCGACGGGGGTGTTCTCAGAGGTCTGGCAGTAGCTCACAGCCAGCTCGTGAATCCCCCAGCAGCTCCCTGGGTGCTCAGGAAAACAATTGATGTTTCATACACAACGTAATTTGAAACAGATTTCTCCAGAGGCTCGTGGGTCTTGTCAGTCAAGCCAACGTGCATGTTCGAACAGTGGGTCACAGTTATGAAACGAGGGGCCTTCAATCGCACCAATAAAGCAAAAGAGCCAAAGGTTTGTGAGGATGATGCTGAGAACAATCAAACCATTACATTGTATTGGGATTTCACATGACATAATCACCCTCACATGCTGGTGTTGAAGGTCCTCAACTCTCCATTTGTACAGTTATACAGTATATGTACAGCATACAACAAGACACGCAAAAGAGGCACGGCCTAAATGGGTGATTCTGAAATCCATGCCTCAATTTAGTTGTAAAGGAACAATTCTACCAGTTAACCAAATTAATTTGTATTATTTCATCACAAGGTGCATACAGTCCGTACTACGACATTTTAATGATTTTTTAAAGACACACTATCATCTGGCATTTTTATGACTTTATGAAACGTACTATACCTGCTTTTTTAGACATTCTACACTATGACATTTTTAGGAATTTTTTGATATACTGTACCTTAATATATTTGTAAGACTTTTTTTGGACATACTATAACTATACTATGACATTTTTATGACTTTTTTTGACATTGTAAATATATATTTTAATTTACTTTATGTGACATACTTTACCGCTACCTTTTTAAGCCTTTTTGACATACGCTGTTACATTTCATAACTTTTTTATACTTACTATATTTTTTTTTTTTGTTTTTTTGGACGTACTGTGCTATGACATCATAGACGTTTCATTCAACATACTATACTAAGACATTTTCATGTTATACCATACTATGACTTTTTAAAAACACTTTTCTGTTGACATTTTTGATGATTTTTTGTCATATACTATATCAACATGTTCCATGGCATTCTATACTATGACAAATAACAACATTTGTTATGACAAACTATACTATGACATTTTTCACAACATACTACAATATTACTTTTTAATGGCGTTTTATATTGCATACTATATATTGTCACAGATCAAAGAGAAAGGCAGAAAAAGAACCAACCTGAGGACAAACCAGTGAGACAAGCAGGGAATCCAACAATGACCATGAGGGACAAATGCAGAAACGTAGAAATCAGCAAGCAAAGGCAGACAAGCTGACACCGACATAGGGAATCACACAGACTTTTCGGAAACTAGGTTGCTGCTGCAGAAGCAAGACTGACGGCCGGTGCATCTATGTATCTTATTGGGTAAACGGAGAAATTCCTGACACCTTGGAGTGACATTCCTGTGGAGTCAGACAGGACACATGAATGTTTCCCTGTTGAATTTATTGAGCTCTGACGTTGATCTGCTTTGACCTGCAGTTCTCTGTCCTCTTCAAACCGTTGTTACTCACACAGGCAGCGTCCCGCTGTCTGAAACGTCGAGTCATTTCTCAGAAAAAAAAACAGAGACAGCTGGTAGCCGGCCTGGATGTGATACTGTGACCTCTGCACCCCCCACCACCACCACCACAATGTCCTCTATATTTTACACTGACAGTAACTGTACTTTCGGCAAGGGAAGATCGATAGCGCCAACGCCAAGGACGGATGACTCAGCCTGTAGTGGGTTCTCAGTGCTCCTGGAGAGAAATGGCGGTCGATCCGTCTTTATTTAGGCGGTTATCAATCTCGTTTGGCACACGACCCAAAACCGGGATAGGAGGCTGACAGCCGTAACTCTGTGGGGAGATTCACAGCTGGATGTGTGCCACCCTGTGAACACCCCAGACACACTAATTGCTCATCACCCCAGGCGGAGACAGGTTTCCTCTGATCCTCACACGTCATCACTTGACTCCAGAGGAAAGAAAGTGTCCTTCACCCTCCAGCCAGCCAGCCATGATTGGGCCTAAACGAAACACTTAAACACTGATGGATCATCACTTTTGCAACCTGTCACAGGTATGTATATATATATATATATATATATATATATATATATATATATAATTGATATGTTTAATTTGTTTGGGTTAACAGCACATACAGTACAGTAAAGTGTACTGTCTGTCTGCTACAGTGTCATTGTTGATGCTACCACCAGGTTAAAAAGTAAGATATTTCAACACATCAGCATCTTCTCTCTCTCTGCTCACTGTTTTGTTTCAGTCTCATGGCTCTAGCAAGAAGGATCTGATAAACCCACTCCACCAAACAGTAGACAAAGTAGCCACATCAACTTTATAAGGTGATAATGTGTTAATGTTGTGCCTACAGCTTTTTTGCTGCCACCAAGTGGCAAAAGAAAAATAATCTACTAATGCAGCTTCAAAGAAGTTATTTGCTCTGATTTGTAAGAATGTTGTGGCCATTACGGAGAAATTTGGTTTCCTTCATACATCTCATTCTTCTTCATTGTCAAAATCTGGTACCTCCATTACCCACAATGCAACTCGACCACCGACAGTTCGGCCGTAGAGTTATGCTAGCAGCTAATGTAGCATCTAGATTGGTAAACTCCCCTTTTTCGAACTCCCACATTTTTTTCTCCAATTTCAATCACGTATTCTTCATCCCCAATCAACGCTGACTCAAGCGACATCACTTGAGGAGACTTCTCACAGCTCCCTCTGGAAACATTAAAGGCTACTTTTGTTCTGTCACACCTGGAAAACCTTGGATGTGTAACATCGGTGGAGTTCCCCAGGAGTCTAAACTAGGCCACTTTTTTTCTTGCATCTCAACTTCCGGTTTTAATTGGAGATACAAGGGAATAATAAAGCCAGGCTGATGTAATTTCACGCACATAAATAAAATATTTAAATAGAGTACATTTTGTAAGATTAGTTTGGAGTAGGCCTAGCATGTTTCTTTGTGAACAGCCTATGTTTGGCTGGAAAGTTGCCTTTCAGTGAGCAGTAGGAACCTCCGCACATCAACTTCGGCAACAGAGGAATTTCAAAGAACACAACAGTGAAACCAAACTTCTATGAGACACGCCCGTGCCTCCGTCCAGACATCAGCCGACAGCTTGGTTGCTCTCCCCATCTGTTTGTCCAGGGCCTGTGAAGTCTTCATCTCAAGCTGGAAGCTGCCTCAGTGCAGACAGCTCACCAGGTGAAAAGTTACATATTATATAGCTTGTAGAGTAATTACTCATGCCGAATATTTTACTGTACACCCTCATATGCAAGTCTAGTCCAACAAAACCATTCCATAACCATCAATAACCATGTTATTTGAGTATGTGGGTTGGCCACCTGAAAGTAAGTGTGATTGGCCCAAGCTTGTGGAGGAATTGTTTTATTGCTTCCCCTTCTTCAGTGAAGCCGAAGGTCACCTTCAGAGCAGTGCACAGGGCTGTAAAAGATCACAGACTGTGTAAAAACATGGAGCACCATCTGTGCGGTCAATCGTGGTTCTATGAAGGAACATTTTTTAAGCCTGGCATTTATCTCACTGTCATCTGTCAGTTACTGAAGCCTGAAATTTGTCATTTTGTGCCGGGTGGAGTGAAGGTGGGTTGCCCTTTGGCACTTTGGCAGGGCCAATGGCTCACCGGTTTGCTCCGGTTAGAAGTCTCTCTTACCACTTTATACTATAAATTCTCCCTCCTGATATCATGACATATTTATGGCAACATTAACCCTCAGGACACACACTGCCTGAGTTGTAAGTGAAGAGATGGGCCTCTATTCTCTTCATTTAGCCCTCAACCCTAAATGTCAGCATTTGCATAAATCAGCAGGTAATTTATAATCCAATCAGTCCGGATATCCTGCCAACACTTTTTCATCTTTATGGCCAAAAAATGGACTAACCATGCATAATGTTTGACAGCAATACCCTCCCTGACACTTGTCATCATCGCTGACCAGTGTGCTGCAGCGGTGGAGAGGGTGCTTTGCTCAAGGGAAGGGGGCAGCATCTCTCACTGGCCTTTTTTTTTTTAGGGAGTCTCCTGGATTTAACAATTTAAGCTTCTGCATTTTCCAAATGCACTAGTATTATTCAAACGTATTGTTCGGTTTGTAAGCCTCGTACCGAACGGTTTAATACGTATATGTGTATTGTTACACCCCTAGAAACAAATAATAACCGTAGCTGTGGCTCATAATGAGGTTATTCAACTGTAGTAGGACAGCACAGAAGGCCCAGGTATAAAATGCACGGCCCGCCACTGATAGATATATATTATAACTGTCCTTTTATTCCAAAAGTCGAAAAAGAGAGCAAGGGAAGTATATGCAATAATAAAGCTTTGGAGGGTAGGAGTGGATAAAACCTGCTTAAAGGGGACGCTCTAAGAAGGAAAGCTAACACACAATGAGGCTGGGATCATTTTGCATTTTTCAGCAATCTATTGGTCGGGTTATTTGGAGAGGGTTATTGGACAAAAAATTGCGAAAGCAGAGGAGAAATCTGAGAGCAGACGTTTTCACGAGTGCACAGGAGCAGCCTGAGCTGAGTGCGAGGTAAAGTTCTGGAGATGGAGCGCAGGAAATCTGTGCTAGCAGCAAGCATACAGTTTGAGCAGAAGCAGAGCAAATTCAAGCGCAAGCAGAGGCTATTCGAGTGCGAGGACAGGGCTTCGGGTGAAAGCATTTCAAAATCTGAATGCTCCTGAATAAAGACAGGAAAAAAATGCCCCATACACTCCAAATCTGTGGTGTTCACAGATGAGAGCAATCTTACTTTGCATTTCTCTTTTATCCTTTTTTGGTGGCCACTGAGCGCAGCAGAACACAGTGTCGGCGTAATGGGAGGGTTGGGGGTCTTTGCAGGGAGGCTGAGCAGCCTCAGAGATGGACAGAGACGGAGGCTGAGACACAAACACATCTGCTGCAGCGCTAATGAGCCGTGGCAGGCGCATCAGGGGCAGGGACATGATGGGCTACTGGAGGGTACAACCCATGCTAAAATGTACCCACCGGTGGCTTGTCAGATAGATACTGCATGGATGATAGAAGAATATGACATAAGGATTTGTGTCAGCTTAGATTGTGATTGTTCAGATGTGGTATTACCTTTTCTCCTCAAAGGGGCCAGTGATCTGTTGTGATCTTATTAAGTATGTTTTCATTAGTGTAGAATCACCTGAAAATAAGAATTATTGTGTTTTTCTTGCCTAGAATGAGGCATTTACATCCTCTTCACAAAGTCTGCCATGTTGCGCCGCCATGTTTCTACAGTAGCCCAGAGCAAACAAACTAAACGTTGGCTCTAGAGAGAGTCATTCGCGTGTTTCGTGTCTGCCGTAGTTCTCTTACTCACTTGGCACACGGGAGAAGTTTCAGTTCGTTACAATCTGCAATCTCACCTCTAGATACGGCCAAATCCGCCAAAAAGTATGACATTTTCTTACCAGTTTATGATAATATGTCAGTGTTGTGTTTTGATGTGGCCAAAAAAAGTAAATCGGTTGAAATGCAGCAAATAGTAATTCACTTAAAATCATATTTGACCAATTCTGAGTATTAAAAGTATGCACTTGTGCATTTTAAGTGAAGTCACAGAGAACACGTCCATATTTTATAGTCTATGGTAATAACGCAAAATGACAATGATCCGTCAGTGACCGAGTTCATAATATAATCAGCTACTGGGTATCTATTATTTATACTATTATATAGAGGTTTTTGAACACAGCCTATGTTTGCACACAACACATTCCTCCGGCACTTTAAGTCAGTCAGAAAAAACACCCAGGTGTGCAGATGCTTCAGTTTAATAGATGAAGAGACCAATTAGATCAATTTATAGGGTTAAAATCCTATAAATAGAAGCCATTTAGAGAGCCCTAGGGAGCCATAGACAATGATGAAGTGACAAAGCGGAGACAGCGAGGATGATCGCTGGCTGTGAACGCATCACAGCTCAATCACACGCACTTTTTGAGTTTTTGTCTTCAAAATTCAAATCTCCACCACTGATGTAGAGAAGAAAAGTTTAGAGCAGAGTAGAAGATAATGGAGAATGTTAAAGCTGCTGCAGTGTTTATATGAGAATTCTGCAAATATGGATTCTGATTTAAATATTATTTAGTGGGTTTTATTTTACCATAATATTATGCATTACATTATTATTATTCATATTATTATTATATGTATTCTTTGCATTCTATTTCATCTTCATTTTGATGTTTTTTCATCTTATTTTCCATTATTTATAACATCCTATCTGTTTTTATGTTCATTCTATATCTACTAGGGTTTTATACAAAAAAGTATATTATCAATTTTTATTTATTGTTTATATTGTTATTATTATAAATAAGAGGTGGAACTATAAAATGGTAATCATCCCTCTGCATGAAGTGCACAGAAAGTTTCATTTCTTACACTATGTGCACCAGTATGAGATGTGTTCTACTCCCTTGAGTTCAATCATCTTCATCTTCCATTCTGACAGAAAGTGAGATGAATCCACAGCTTTATTCTTCTGTTCTGAATAGTTTGTTGAAGTGCTGTGGGGACTTTTCTGTGTCAGAGGTCTTCTACAGCTGGTATGTTCTTACATATTTGACATAACAAGTGCAAAAAACAAAGCAGAAAAAGAAGCAGTGGGAGTTTCAGTGTCATTTTATTGTGAAAACATCAGACAGGATGAACCGCAGGTCGTAGGATAGACACCACTCTCCCACACTCGGTGTACTGTACACGCTCAATTATTCATGATTTTGGTGAGTGAAAATGAATGGGGTAAAAACAGAGGAGTGAGACGCGATCCCGGGAGGGAACGAGAGATGCAGAGAGTTTAGGTGTGTTGCCATGGCAATAGTGAGCAAAGAGAAATGGGTAGTCGTCTGAGAATAAATAAATAAATAAGTTGCGCCTGTTTGAACGAGAGTCTCGGCCTTCCTCTGGGACGTCCCCTGTAAGGCAGAGTGGGTACAGCACAGAGTGTCCACACACACACACACACACACACACACACACACACACACACACACACACACACACACACACACACACACACACACACACACACACACACACACACACACACACACACACACACACACACACACACACACACACACACAC
>NW_022280079.1:2648009-2662647 GCF_004355925.1 Anarrhichthys ocellatus | reverse complement strand
CACACACACACACACACACACACACACACACACACACACACACACACCATCATGCAGCCATCATCCGGCTGCTCCACTTGTAGTTACAGCACATGAGGCACTCTGATACGCACAATGGTGAAAAATGCTGATGACATGGTATAAATCCAGAAACAGACACGGCTGATTTAAGACTCATTCCTCAAAGGGTCACACGCGCACACACACACACACACATTACTGTACAGGCCACAGTACAACATCCACAACATCTGGCGGAATATGAAGCCGCTAGGAAACACTCGGAGATCAGAGGGTGCGTGATCTCTGCTCACTGAAGGAGGATGTACACGATGTCAGGGCGACACATGGAGACATGACACCCGGCAGGGGACACGCTGATGTGGCCACATTTGACCAAATGTGTGATAAGCCCTCACACGCTAAGCTATGTTCGAATTTAAGAGATTTAAGACAATGACATGAATGTGTTCAAGTGGGCACATTCTTCACACTTGCCTGGTATTCAAGAAAGAAAGAAAGGTAGAAAGCCTCTTGGTTTCAGTTATTAAGCATCTAGCTCACTCTGTGGAAAGATGACACCCCCGTTCTTTATCCCGTTTCTGCAACTGGCTGAAATAACCGTCGATGGGCGTGACATAAGATCCATCTGAATCGCTGAACACATCACACATGTGAGTGCTGATGCAAAATTCTGGAAACCAAACTATTACAGACCAACTTTGACCTGCAGTGCTTGCCATAGTTGTGCACAAACGCAGCTTGCTTTGGGGGGTGCGTACATCGTAAATATGAATCCCACTGCTCTTCTTGGCAAGACCCGCCCTGCGGTTCGGCATTAACCTCGAGTAGTTATGGTCAGGAATGAGGATAGCTCATTAGTCAGGGCACAGGACCGGAACAAAGCAGGTTACCGGTGCCTCAGCGAGCATGGACGCCTGGCCAATCCTAGCACTTGAATGCTGCACAGGGCGGGTCTTGTGAATAAAAGCAGTGGGATTCATAACCTTGTTAACCTCCATCTCCTAGTAACAGAGAGAGTGCAGGGACAGATGATGTTAGTCTAGTCTGCATAACTTCTTTATCTTACTGAAGTTTGTGCAGGTTAGAATCTATGCCCCCCCCCCCGGCTCTGAAACATCAGTAACCTAACTGACGCTGTCCTTGGTGCTGACGGATTTGTAATTGCGGCTTTTCCTGCCCTTCTTTCTATTTCATTTTAGATCTATAATCTGATATTCGTGACATTGAAGCGATACCGCCATGTTTCCATATCGCAGCAGTAACTTTGGTGGCCACATGTTTACCATCACCGGTAGAAATGATTGCTATTAAATCTGCTGGATTATTTACGTGATTTCTAGCTAAAAGGAAAGAATGGTTTTTAGAGTGGAGGCTGCAGGAGAATCAGAGCTCCTCTCCGGTGCAGTCACATGGGCCTCTGCATGACGCTTAGCTCTGCGTTATCGCAGTGAGTGCGTGTAACGGCGTGAGCGTGTATGTGTGTAAATACTGTAGTGAGGGGTTTGCAATGTGAGAAGTGAATTTTAAGGAGTGTGAATGGAGATCTCTTCGAGTAAAAAACACCTCATTGGTGTCACTGTATGTGCTGCATTTCCTCAAACAGAATTTCCTGTTGCAAAGCAGGTGTTGACGTTTGTCTCCTCTTCTTCTTTGGATGTCAGAAGCTAAAAAGCTTCTGACATCCAAATTAGTTCAGTGCAGCTTGAATAAAGTTTTGTACAGTAAAAAATATAAAACGGTTCCTTTTTGTGCCATGAGGTCATTGGGCAAATCCAAAATCTGAACCCAAATATGTAATGCAGCATAGGCGATCGTTGTCCGAATGGTTTTCTAATTATGTCGATGACTTAAAGTGTGTGAAATAGCACAGTGAGAAGCTGAACCATCTGTCCTGCTGGCAGATACTGGAGTTGTGGGTTGACGCTCGGAAAAGGAAAGAATATTCACTGTGTGTGTGTGTGTGTGTGTATGGAGGAAGGCCCAGGAGACTACAGAGAGAAGGAAGCTCTGAATGTTTGCCCTGCGTTGCTGTGAATGAAAGGCACAGAGAAACAATAGCGCCTCAAAAAACTTCTTTTGTGTGTGTCTGTAAGTGTGTGAGGCAACCAGAGCACTAATCAATCCAGACATGACAGCTCAAAAGCAACAGCAGAATTTGTACTGTACAAAAACAACCCGCATTGGGAGTGTATAGATATGTCAGAAATGAAATAGGCAGAGGAGGGAGCGTGACAAAAACAGTCCCTGGCTTTATCACTCTGTGCTGATGATTTGAGATACGATCATGTTTTTGGTTTAATATGTTTTTAGATTTCTTTAGATCTTCTCACTAAGGCAGCAAATAAGTATATCTCCCAAATTGTCCTGCTATCTCTTTAATTGACACTGATATTAAGCTGCTATGACACTTTGCTGTACCTAAAATGTGTTAACCCTGTGCATAAATAATACAATAATAATATAAGCACAAAAACTCTGTCAGATATGTTAAGAAGCCTTCCTGTGTTCCTCTCAGCAAATGTGTAGTTCAGTCTGATAATAGACATCGTTCAAAAACAACATAAATACACCCGTTGGCTTGACTGGAATAGAAACACTCCTACAGGATGAGACAGCTGGGCAGTGAACAGGCCGCTGCAGACTGAGGAGTTAAGAAGAGGGACGAAAGCACTCGGAATGTGGCAGAAAGTCGGAAATGGCCTCTAGGGGCTCGCTGCCCATGGGGATATTTGACCAGCTCTGTTTACTTAAGCAGACTGTGCTTTTACCACGGGGATGGTAGGGATCACCGACACTGACTCACTTTTTATTTACAGAGGCCACTTTTGGAGTGAGGCGGGGGAGGAGAAAGGAGAGGCCTCTGTAACGGCTCGCTTGCAGCCTAAGAGGTCCTTTGTGTACCGTTCGTCTTCCAATCTGGAGGCTAAATGAGCAGTTTAAGCCGAGGCTCTGTCAGAGTGTTAGAGTGGAGGGGTGCTGCCCGCCAGTGCCTCTGCTTACAACTGCTGAGTAAGATGCTGCGTGGCATCAACATCAGCAGGAGAGCTAATGTGCAAGCTGATTTGTGTGTGTATTTTTGTGCTCCTGACTCCGGGGGGTGAGAATACACCCATTGTTTGAGCAGGAGGACAGGCGGTCGAGGGACAGACCCGTAGCTTTTCTCCTTTATTAGAGCCAGATGTCTGTGTGGGGGTGAAAAAACAAAGAAAAATAAGGCTGGTCTCTCATTATAACCCTCTCACACAGGCATGTGCACACACTACAGTAATACTACTATAACACTAGAGGTTTGCAGCTAAAATATGTCTGTGTCCCAAAAGAAATGTCTACTTATTATCTAAGATTTAGTTATCACACCTATCAGTTACGCTGACATTTCACTCCCCAGAGACATGGAGTCAGCACCAGACAAAACGTTACAATGAAGTGGAACCTGAAATTGCAGTAAGAGCTATCAGTTACACAGGTAGGCTACAGTTTACACAAATATAAATTTGGAAGTAAAAACTCTCGACAAATTGTTCATTAAAAACACCCCCTGCATTGCAGAGCTGTATGTACGTGACTTTACATTATTTACAACGGACAATTAATAGTTTTAGTTTCATTGTGGCCAACTTTTCATGCTGTAGCAATAGAGTTGATCTTTTTTTATTTATATATAAAGCTTAGTCTAGCAGCATGGCCGGAAAAACCTGCTAGGTGGCCGCGGGGCAAAAATGAGACCCCATTAACCCCTCAATCTTTCCCCCTCTATGTGCACTGTGTACAGTATTCCTATGCACGGATATTACAGCGGGCGTAGTGTAAACAGTGATAAAGTCGGGAGGAGGTGTGGTGGATGGATAGGTCAGAAAACACAGGACTTTAACCCAGGAGACAGGTATGCGTCTCCTGTGTGAAACCATTAGTCAACGTTAACTTATTTTAAGTTATCTACTTAACTTACGTAACACACTTACATGCGTACTTAAGTCGCGTTCATAACTTGGCTTACTTAAACTATGTAACAGACTTATTCAAGTCCAAACCATGATCTTTTCCTAAACCTAACCCAGTAGTTTTGTTGCCTTAACTCTCAACCAGTTGTTTCCATTAATGGAAGTTTATTTTGAAAAGACAGTTGTCTGTACCGACACTAGGGGTGTACGTATAGGTGCCATGGTTTGAAGCGTGAGGCCACTGACCAAGCTGCCATATTTCATGAATTGGTAATGAGAATTATGTTCAAATGTGTGGCCAAATTAAATTATTATTATTATTAAAATAAAATGTTAACTTTAATTTATTAATACTGTACATAATGTACTTCTGGTTCTTTATATTGTAATTCTACTACTGCTAGTTTTCCATTGTCTGGATTGAGGGTCTACGTCGTACTGCATGTTACTTATTGTGAAGCCCTCTGAGACAAATTTGTGATATAGGGCCATCAAGATGGTCTTGAGTTCACTTTACAGGGCCTCAAAACAAACCAGGACTTAAGGCCCTTATCATCCGTCCATTAGTTAAACCCCCTTTTTACTTTTTAGAGGGTTGTGGTAGAGTGCAGCAAATTTTTTTTGCCATCTAAGCGCAAAAATGCAGGTCTTAACACTACATTGTGACCGGGCCTCGAGATCGGGTAAAGAAGGACCCACTTTAAGGCCCAAATTATGCCAGTTGATATTGTTCTTTGGTTCGTGCATATTGCCACAAATCTGCTTCACTATTTGCTGATCCAGCGTTGTCTAGCAGTATCACAGCATAAGCGACCTCTCTACACTGAATCTGGTGAGTCAAATGTTATCAATACCAGCAGGAATGATGGTCAAAACGTATAAAACTCAGTCTAACAGACTGCACAAGAAAATATTATTTCTGGTTCAGTCAAGTGCAACAAAGAAATCCAGCTTTTCCAAAAAAAAGTGGTTTATAATTTACAAAGAGGTATAAACAAAATGACTCCCCGCTCTCTCTCTTCCTCCCTCCCTCCCTCCCTCCTGTATGATACTTACGGCCTGTAATCCAATTCACAGCGTGATGGAGAGTGCAGTTGTTAACCTTGACATTGCTCTAACATTAATCACATTACAGTATGAGATACAGTCTCTGATTCTGTGAAGCAGGCAGTAGATTTGTTGATATGTACACAGAGTAGCAGCTAGCTCTCGTGTTCAGGTTGGGGAGGTGGCGGGGTCTCACCATGAATTCACTTAACAGCAATGCTGTGCACTGAACACACTTGAGTGTGGATCTCTGAGGCTCTCGCAGCCGTTTTGGCACCAAATGTTTGACAAAAGGAAACAGAGAAGAAGAACACATAAATCTCTGATGATCTCAGACACAGAAGGACAAAGCCATGGGCTGAAAATGCACCGCGAGACCTTCAGAAATGAAAATGCGTATCGGAGGCAAGTTCTGAAGAAAGGAAGCAACATGACAGAACACTGACAGTTTAACTTTAAAACATTTCCTAAAATGAGCACATGAAAAAAAAATCTTTCTCTCTTTAACTAACAAAGCTAATTAAATAATCTTTTGTTATTGCTGCTCGCAGCAATGCTTAATAAAACAATACAAACCAAAAATAAGCATAGAAACAAAAGGGTCATCTTAATTTACTGAAAGACATGTTTGGTCGTCTGAGCAGGGGCTTTTGTGGGAGTGTCCCTGGAGATGTCCACTGGGCCCCTGGGCGGGGCCGGTGGGGCGCGGCAGGGCGGGGTTATGAGATCCAGTGCCTTTAACCCTTCCACAACCACACAGGCTGTCTCTTATCTTTCAGCTCAGAATTTCTGTGCAGACTTGTCACTCCCAGCTTGTGCTCCCAATTGCTGTGAAACATCTTGTACCTTTCTAACAACTTCCTTGTAGCTCAAAGTGTTAAGGATGCTCGGTGTCACAGGCAATGATTTATTAAGCACTTCCACACTTCACCGCCGCAGCTGAAGACTCCGTCTTCCTTGGGGTTCTCAAGGTGTAACACAAGAGGTCCCCTCTGCCAACATCATAATTATAGAGACCAATAACAACTTGTTTTGTAAAAACTGTTGGCTGATGGCCATATCATTACGGTTACAGTTGTAGAGTCTTGAGAGTTAAGCCAGTAGCCATCTATTACAGGGCGGTGATGAGGTGATGTTTCCCTCTGAAATGTATGGATCTAACGTGGGGCAAAGTTGACGGGCGCTAACACACCGCGCTGACAGAGTGGTGAGGAAATGAATGGTGTTTTTTACAATTTGACGGAGTTTCTCTACTGATCAGGGGGGAAGGGGGAGATAAGCTTAGCTCCCACGATGCGTTGGGGTCAGGGCGCGTGCGAGGCCACTGTTTGCTTTGTAGAATCTGAAGCAGCCTAATTTGTCAGCAGTTTGTTTAAAGTAGGGGACCATCAGGAGAATCCCTCTTCAGGTCTGTCTGTGAGGATAAGTTACCCTTTTTAAATCACCTTGAAGACCTGCTTCACCCACACTTTTTAGTCTTTGCATGCATTTGCTCCATTTAGCCCACATTCCCAACCAGCGCTCTGTGTATCACACAGAGTTGATTAGACATCCTCCCCCTTATGCCCAGACAAGCACGCATTACCTTTCTCTCTTTCAGCACCTGTTTATATGTCTAATTCAGACCCCACGCCTGCAAGTTACGACGACAGTTTTTTAAAAAATCAAGTTTGCCTCCAAAAAATTCCCTCCACTCACTTTGTTGCCTCTCCTTAAACAAGGCAGCCATTCTCCCAGAGTCCCAGCTCTGCCCTCCATTAGTCCAGCCGGAGGTAGCTAGGTGTGGAGTAGTTGAACATGAGGAAATCTAACTTATAAAGCTGGTAGAGCTGGATCTGCTGCTGGGTGCTGATATTACTGAAGAACTGGGCCGTCATGGTATCTGTGGTACGGGTGGACTTGGCATAGCTCGGGAAGCGCAAGGAGTCGCCAACGCCCACTAGCCGCAACACGTAGTTAGCATCCTCTTCCAGCGTCTCATACTTGCCCACCAGGTCGTAGTGGATGTGACATGGGTGACAAAGCTGGTAAACGGACTGCCAGTGCTCGTTGAGCGGGCCGTCACGCTGCGTTGCCGGATCTACCAAGTACTCCACGAATTCCTTGAATTTGACATCAGCGCCGTTGAACAGGGCGTCCTGCGTGGCATTCTTGCGGTAGCGGCGGATGATGCGGGTGCCGAAGCGCTTGTGGAAGGACGAGTTGTACTTGAGGGTGAACTTGTTGCGGTATGCGGAGACCAGCCTCTCGAAGGGCTCGCGAACAAAGAGGAACTTGAGGTAGTTCTTGAGGCGGTGGTTGATCTCAGCAATACTGTACTGGTTCAGCGTCTTCAGGTTAGAAGGGATGTGGGCTTCATTGGAAGGGATATCCATTGGGTCACTGTAGAAGAGAGGCATAGGGACAATGAGCAAAAAAAAACTAATATGCATTGACGTCCTTGTATCAACTTCCACTGTAATGAGAGCCACCTGCAGGGATGTAACCACATCCTACAACACATGTCCTGTGCATATTGCTTCCTATTTGTCAATCTCAAAGCAGTACATTTAGAAGGGGAATGACTGGCCACTAGTACTGACCTGTATTTGCCTCGGCCTGTGAGCACCATCATGACGCGTTTCCAGTTGGTACAGGCCACCTTGGGGACGTAGCAGTAGATGAGCTCGTGGTCCTCGTCCACCACGAGGTGTTTCAGGTCTCCGGGTGTCAGGACTCTGCGCTTACGGCTGGACGCACTGTAGACTCGACAGGCATCCACCACTTGATCCCGCCTGGCCTGGTGGAACACGGCTGCTCCGGACAACTCCGCCTGTTCAGGCATAGACAGAGAAGTAGGGAGTGGGAGAGAGAAATGATGTAAAAAGGGTGACTGCCAGCTCTTGACATAAAACATTCGGCCATTTCAACAGAATGAAATAAACATTGGTCATTTCTTGCTTTTTTTGGCTGAAAAATGAAGTTTTAGGGTGTTAGCTGAGTAACCATAGCAACTGTTAGTCAACCATATCTTTTGATTTACACACTGACTAATGAACCCAGCAGAGGCTAGTACATGCTCGTTGGGGCATCAAAGTCAGTTCCCTTGGTGGCCAAATTAGCTTGTTGGGTAGTTGGCAAATAAATCCAAAATGGGGGCTATTGGTTTGTCTGTCAGAGTAATCCGGGTTTTACTCAAACACAAATATGCAGTAGGCTAAATTAAATATGTATAATATTATATAAATTACATTATAGTATGATATAATAATATATCAGTCAACTTTAAATGTACTTTATGTTACATCCGATAATATATTATAAAACATCAATGTTTCTTACTTATACATACATTTAAAAATGTATAGAAATTATATGGGGATACTTTTTACGAAATATGAACAGTCCACACATTCTTACTTCAAAATCGTCAAATAATAACACTTGGTCAGTGGCCCTACGCTTCAAACTGTGGTGCTCTAGGTACCCCACTAGTGTCAGTTTCCAATCTTTACAAGCATAGTGACTTTTCAAAATAAACTTCCAACGTATGTTTACTAAGTTTTAAAGTTCACTTAGTTAGGTTTTTGGCAACACAAGTACTTGGTTAGGCTTTGGAAAAAGTTGCGGTTGGGTTCCAAATAACTACAGTTGTTGTAACCTGCCATTAGTTAAGCACAAAAGTTACGTAACAAAACTAACCATAAGTCAACGTAGACTTGGTTTCACATGGGACACAAACAACGGTCTCCTGATTAAACGTCCTGTTTGTTTGACACATCCATCACCGCCGACCTCCACCCTAAGATGACTTTCTCACTCTTTATACTACATCAGTTGCTCTTTGCATGTAATACTTATGCGGATGTGTTTATTAGTTAGTTGAAAGCCTGGTGTGTCTCATACAGACACTAAAAGTTGCGTCGAGGGGCTCTGACCAAGCAATGGTATTTTTTGAGTACGGGTTGGAAAAGCAGAAATAATTGCCACAGTATTATAATATAAAGCCAATATATTGTTTTTCAAATACTATTTGGTTTCACAGTACATTGCAGATTTCAATATATGGACAGTATATTTCTGAGCAGAATTATCTCTTTCAGGTAGAACTTTTCTAGCCCAATTGTTGGAAAATGTTTTCACAGATTAGAGATTTGTGACCAAATGATTTCCTGTCTCTGAAGTCTTTTGTTGTCTCTACACTTTTGTCCACATTATATAACTTCCTTAGCAGTGGATGGAAAATCTCCCTGTGCCAATAAAGCACTCTAAAATGAATGAATCTGAACCGTAGCAGAAAGAGGGAGGGATGAAGAGAGATAGAGCGTGTGTTATTAATCACAGCTTTTATTATTATACTCATCTCTTTATTGACTATCTTTTTTCCCTATCTGAGTCGCTCCGCAGACTATGTTAGATTAGTTCACGGGTGTGGAGGAAGATAATGATATTGGAGGATATTACAGATATTGAATGTTCAATATGCGCAAATTCAAGCAGCAATCATTCATCTGAGGCATATTTCATATTCCCCCTGATGCTTGTGATGAAGAGGACCATGGCAGGAGGGAAAGAAGGAGGCTGAGGAGGATTCAACGGAGTCTGAGGCGGAGAGCAGCACAGGGGCTTTGCATCTGAAGGGCAGCAATGTTTTCTTATGCCTCTTGATTATTTTTCTTCTTGGTCTGAATTCCCCTCCAGGGCAGTTCCCCGGTTTCCTCGCCTGATCTAAATTGATTGTAATGCTTCTTTACCAATCCATCCCACTCGCAACAAGTATGGCCTTTCCAGGACTGTCATAGAGCGCTGAAATCACTCAAGGGACCACCACCCAGCGTTAAACACGAAGACAGCGTGACTTGTATGTATTTCTCTTTGAAATCACTCTTCCATTATGTTCCCAAGTGGGAAGCATGTGCAAAGCTTGCTACAAGAACACGGACGCAAACCGATCTTTGATACCTTTTTTATCTGATGCCAACATACAAAAGCAGTCATGGAGGAGTCATGGAGCAAATGCATGACCTTAAAATCTGAGATATTTCACACAAAAGTCTATGAAAGTCACATTTCATAGTCTGCCGCTTTGTCAATGAGCTCCATTGGATAGTCATGTGGGGATACGGGTCATAGGTCGCGGCTCTCTGTCTTCATTTCCTTGAAAAATCAATTGGGTAAAGAGTTGGGAGGAAGGGTTTTTCCCACTGTGAATTCACATGACAATAATCAAGGCAGAAACACTTATATTATAAATATATTGTAGTCATGCTTTCAGTTAAAAAAACGATTCCCCCTTTTGGACACTGTTACAGTATGTACAGTCTTGAAACCTTTGCTTGTACTTAATATAAATGAGAACTTTTGTCAAACATCGTCTCTATTGTTGCTTCAACCTGAAGTTTCATCTTCATCTCTGAGTGATGCAACTAATCTAACGCCGAGTATGGAAACACCCAACAGATGACATTTCTCATTCTTGTGCAAACAGTGTAACTTTTGGATGACTTTTTTCCACTAAATAATATCTGCTTTCACAGAAAATGGATTTCGCCCCCAACAAAAACCTTGTGCACAAATCAATCTTATTTTCACAAGATAATAACCTTTGCCCACAACGGATGGATCTCGGCCCTGTACGGAAATAACCTGCGTGCACAACTATCATAACTTGTGCACACATATTGATCTTTCCCCCAACAGATTTGTGAGCACAACATATCTTGGTCCCACAAAATTGCACCCGCAACTTAATACCTTGTTCCAACAATCAATCTAGAATCTAGAAAAAAAATACTATTTGAATGGTTTTGCTTGCAGCCAATAAAAGAATAAATGAGCCAATCACCGCTGTATTAGTGCTGTGCAGTTAGCTACCCAGTAGGACACACACGAAGCTTCCATTCACATGATTATCGTATTGAGTAGCGTACAAAGTACTCTATTGGTATCGGTAGCCCTTTAAGGGTACTGGTTTTGGTACTCGCATCAGTGATATTTTATGTGGACAACTAAAAATTCCCACAAGATTAAAAATGTAATCTTTCCCCCATTGTTAATGGAAAAAAAGTTGTCCTTAACAACTTTATTAGTTTCTTTAGTTCATCACATCTCCATTCCGTTACCTCTGGTTTAACCTCTTACACACTTTCCATATATTTTTCTTTTCTTTCAAATGCTCATTTAAAGCATTTTCAAAGAAGAATGAACGTCTCTGCTCCCCTCCCACTTCTTCTGTCTTTGTGTGCTCGCCATGCTTAAGCCAACACATCAAAGCCCACAGAGGCGTAACCGTGCACGGAGAATAACAGCTCTTTGTTGATGAAAACCCCACTCAGAGACATCAAGCTGTATGATTCACACAAATGTTGCAGGCCCTCCGTCCCAGAGGAGGACAAACGCTGCAATTATCATGGGAAAAAGGGAGGGAATCTTGTCATCTCCTGCTCTGCCTCAGTGTTCCTCTCCTTATCTCCCTTCTTTCTACAGGATTACTTTCTGCTATTTTATCTCCGCGTCTCCAGCTCGTTCGAATCTCTTGTGCAGTTTGGATGAAAGGGTGAGGACTAGTGGGGGAGAGGGGGGGGAGAGATGAGAGAGGCGATAAGTCGATACAATCTGAGAGGGAGCTGTGATGGAGATCGCTGACCTCTGGCCATGTCAAGCTGTTCCCATGGGAGAGCAGAGACCATTTACATGCATCATTGCTTGCACAGTAGCCCTCTAATCCCCTGTGGACACAAACAAGTCGGTCAGCATCGGACAACAACTGAAATAAAACTACACTTAGCAGCTTTGTATGATGTTGTCAATTTAGTTTCGAGTAATTTCTCCGTGCAGCTGCGGTATATGATGAATTACTAAGTGTTACAGCATGATTCTATGTATTGATTTAGATGTGACGATCCATCAAAACTGGGAGAAAATTCAAAGGAAAGACTTATGCATACTATTAAACCTAATCTCACCAAAAACACCATTATCAGTGTTGTGTTTGCAAAAAGAAAAGTCTCTGTTTTCTTATCTTCAGACGTCGAGAGGAGCCCATTGTGCATTCACGACGGCGCTCGTTTCCTGCTCGCTGCACATTTGTCGTTAAAACATTTGAGAAACGGATGACGGGAACTGTGGAGATTGTGATTCCATATTTCAAGTCTTCATGGATGCGCGATTCTCAGCGAAAGTTGTTATGAGTTTGAAATATGATCTGAGCATCAGCACGGATGCGCAGTGGCGGTAATGAATAGCTTCCTCCTGATCTGCTTATGGTTGCAAAGAAAGAAAGAGAGCGGGAGGAAGCTAGGAGGGGATTACAAATGGAAGGAAGGAGGGAGGGAAGTTACTAAAAGTACAAAGTGGGCAACTACCCCGGCACACCGCGTCCCAAAAGGCCTTGAAAGGTCAGTTTAAAATGATTGTTGGTCATCTAATTTATTTAATGAATTACAAGATCAACTAAAGTCCATCATTAGCTACTGTAATGCTTCTTTAAGCACGTTTCATTTAAGTTTTTACATGACGCACATCAAAATAAATTAGAATAAGCACAATGTGACTGACACACTAGTTAGCTTCTGGAGTCTGGGCAAATAATGACAATGTAATGTGAACTCAGCTATTTGCACTGTACTGTATAAATTACACGTCACTTTTAAGGACATTTCACGTGTCATGTCTACTCAGTTAAAGCATTTTGCATGTCATTTAACTCCCTTTCTGATTAACAACTCGTCACATACGGATGCAGTTTTAAACACGTTGTTAGGTTTAGGAAAAGATAATGACAATAATTATGTTTAGAGTTACGCAAATAAAGTTACGTATAAGTTAAGTAGTCATGTAAATCGTCAAATACCGACGCACAGTTTTAAACATGTAGTTAACGTTGTGAAAACAGACAAAACTACTTGGTTCAGGAAAAGAGTTTAGTTTGCGCTATATACGTATGTTTGTTACGTAAAGTAAGTTACGTACACAAGTTCAGTAGTCGACAAGTTAAGTAGTCAATAGCTGACTTTACACGGGACACGAACAGCGGTCTCCTTGGTGAAAGTCACGTGTTTGTTTGACCCATACGTTCACACCGTCCTCCACCATACATGGCCTTTCTTGTTCTTTAAACGACTTTAAACTGACTTCAGCAGCATTTGCTCTGAGCGTCTGAAATTGACCCGGCATGAAATGACATACGAAAGGCAATAAATGCGTTGTGATAACATGCAAAATGACTTAAGAAGTGGCCTTTATATTCATCCACCACTTAGTGCTACCAGGCTGAACTTAAAAGGTACCCTGTCAATTTCTGAACCACTAGTGCAATAGTGCATAGTGTATTTTCATAGTTTAGTAATTGTATTCTTTATATAGCTTGCCTGTCAGTGGTCTTTAAGCTCAATAAACACAAATAATATTTGACCAGAATTTCTTCCATTTGTCAGGGACATTGAAATCTTCCAGGACCTGGATCGGCACACACACACACACACACACACATATATCATAAGAGCAGAAAAGCAAAATCGCTTGGAGGAATGGATTCAAATAGACCCTGTGATCGGTGAACGGAGGCGCAGACTAAGCCTCCAGCCATTGGTGATAGGCCCATAAAATCCTGATCTGAGCCCCCTTACCCGTAACAGGGTACTTCTATGATGTGGTATTGCTTCTTTTACTAAAATAAAAGATGTGAGTACTTCTTCCACCTCTTGATACACACAGCATCTTTTAATGAAAAGCACCAGATGTAAATAAAGAGAGAAGAAAACCCTGCAAAGATGTGGAGGTGGGCTTAGGGGATCCCTAGGGGCCCAACAGTAAATGTTTGCCCCTGGGCCCTCTAACAGGTTTACCTGGCCATGGTGGAAATCGGAATATACTGCAGAATCTGCTGACATTATTCATAGACTAAGAATCAGGGCTCTTAGTGTCCACAATTCATACTGAGATACATCTTGAGAATGTACTTTGAATTACCATACATATGGAAACAACTTTCTGTTGATAATTTATTCCTCTGAAAAACTTGAGAAAATATGTTATGAATACTGTCTTGGAGAAAATGAGATGCTAATGCAACGTGATTTGTAGCCCAGGGACTCTGCAGAGCGTCAGAGCACTTTGTTTAGAGAAGATGCCCGAAACGTCTTTTCCTCTAAGAAAAACACTTCCTATTGCAATTTAAACACTGCATCAGTCAGTACGGCTATTTAGATAGTTTTTTCAATTTATTGCAGCTGCTTCTCAAGTATTTACACTCTCTCTGGTGGATTTGTGCCCCCTGACGCCTAAAGCAAATCAGGTGAAAGCAAAGTGCTGCTTTCGGTGATGTTGGAGGAATGCTTTTTTCCCCTCCCCCTGCTAAACTACTCTTCCATTACGTCTCCTCAAACCTGATCCATTTGGTCTTCTGTTTGTGCATCAGCTTCTCTCTCTCTCCTCGCTAGCTGTGAAGTCAACTAAACAAAGATCAATCATCAAAGCATCTCTCTCTCTCACAAACACTGAGCACTAAAGAAAGTCTGTCTCGCTGACCCTCTCTGCTTACAGACCGGCATTCATAGAGCGGGCAGGAATAAAGCTGCCAGTGTGCCACAACTGTACTAAACACACACACACACACACACACACACACACACACACACACACACACA
>NW_022280079.1:2644590-2647999 GCF_004355925.1 Anarrhichthys ocellatus | reverse complement strand
ACACACACACACACACACACACACACACACACACACACACACACACACACACACACAGCTGATTTTCATCACCTGAGTCTCTGTAAAAGGCAACAAGGCGAGGCCCCTTCTATAAAACCTTGACAATGTGGACAGTTAATGAGGCGTGTCCATCCTTTCCACGAGGTCCGGCAGCACATTAACTTTCCATACTGTCTTTTATGAAGGAGTCGGACCGGCAGAAGGGGAACTCACTGTGACCACCTGCGCCCGCTGAGACGCGGAAAAAGACCAGAGGAAACGTTTCTTTACTTTTTGTTTATCCAGGGAAGCTGCCGAGAACACTCGCTCTCTTTCTGAAAAATGCCCTGCTCCATATTCAAGCAGCTCCACACATTCATACCTGGAAAAAAAAAAGCAGAGTACAACCACAGACGTCTACCGAGCAGCCCGGGAGGCAAATGTAAAGAAAATGTATTCACCAAAGGCATCTCAATGGCACGTAAAGAAAACTGTAGGACATAAGTGGGTAAATATTAATGAACAGGATTTTTGAACAAGAAGACCTTCGTTCAAAATTAAACTTTATCTGCAGGATTCGGATGGTGTGGGAGAGAAAGAGACGGATGGTAGAAGACAACGACAGGCTGTTGTATTAAGAAAATCCACTTTTGTGTGATACCACAAGTGAACTGGTTGTTACAACAAAGATGTTATTGCGATTTAAAGAACATCTAATTACTTAAAGTTCCCCTCCAGACACGTTTCAAATATGTAAAAAATACTCTGTTATGATTAATAACAAAAACAATATCACAGTTTTTCCCTTCCAGTTCAAATGCTTCTGTATTTGATCTTCCTGTTTGGCCATAGTAGTGTTGTAAACCTCGAATGATCAGATGGTTTTATAGTACCACATCCATCAGTGACTGGAAGAATGACGAAAATAACCTGAAAACACAAATGAGTGTGTAGTTTCTCTTGCTGTGAGGAACTACAAAAGTACAGAAGCATACGGTAAATGGACTGTACTTGTATAGCGCTTTTCTAGTCTTCTGATCATTCACCCATTCATACACGGATGACGAGGTGCCACCTGCCCATCAAGACTATCTAACCATTCATACAACAGTCACACACCGTAGGCACAACTATGGGAGCAACTTGGGGATCTGGCCCAAGGACACGTCGACATGGACTAGCGAACCTCCGAGCCTCTGATTGAAGGACAACCCTGCTCGACCACTGAGCCACAGTCGCTCCCCCCCTGTTAGTCAAACTCAAAAAAAGCACATGTGGACAGTATTTGTGTAATTACTTTTACTGCCAGAAGGGGAGCCAAAGGTCCACACAGAGAGTCAAAATGATAAATGTTAGTTCATATGGAGCAGGGGTCACCAATAAGCGGACCAAATTTTCCATAAAAAATGTATCAAATGCATTGGGCAGAGGTGCCACTTGGACAGGTGGAAATAAGGCCCACTGGAGTGAATACAATGGGAGAGCCTGATTAACAATCCCTTGCTATAAGTTAATTTTGATGACTTTATACTTACACTGGACTGTCTCTAACACTAAAGAGATTTAGGAAATGGTTAATAAAAATACAAATTGAGGCTTGGTGGAATAACTAAAACTCTTCATCACTAAAAACATAAACCACAACATCTTATGTGAAAACCTCAGAAATTAAAAGAAGACTTTTCTGTTTGGTAACGTGTGTTACACCAAGGTCGTCAATGAACCACCAATGAGCTGCATATTTACTACGTTATAGCGGAACTCCCACACTACATTCAATCTGAGCTATGTTTGGATTCACACTTAGCTGGTGCATAAGGCTTCTGGGATTTGTGATAGGAAATTTTATTGTGCTGTATAATGTTTCTACTTTGACTTGATTATATGCTTTATTCTATGTTTTACTTACTATTGTACTGTAGTAAGACAGCTCCCTTCTAAGGAAGGGACTGTGTGATGCAAGCATGTTTGAATTTGTGTATTTGTGGGTCTAGACTGAGGTGAGTGATGTTGTTTGGAACCAATCAGTGATAGACCTTTGATGAAGGGGATGAATGGAGGGGGTCAATGGGGAGCTTGAAACTGCTGATCAATTGTTGTAATGTAAATAACTGATGTTCCCCCCTGCTGTGTGCTGAGATGGTTAAGAGCAGGAGACAAACTGAACTCTTGGCTCATCCTCTGCAGACTGTGTTGCAGTCAGTATGACGGTGAAGCCTTCTCTGGCCAGAGAATAAATACTTTAAGGACAAACTTCTTCTCTCAATGATTCTTGTTTCAGTATTCAGTATTATAGGACTCACTCGGTACTATTGAATAGTTTTTCCACCACAGATTGAAACCAGCAACCTTAAGGTCACAAGCCAGCTCTTGACATCCCCAAAAACTTTTAAAAAAGCAGCAAAAAGGAAAACCTTGAAGCTGTAAATGTACTGATGAATGACTTCTGTTGCTGTTATATAAAGGAATGAACACAGTGTGCATGTCAGGGGCTAAAAGCACCGAGCGGACACACACAGATACACATGAGGTGATGCTGTTTGAATCTCAGCTCCAATTAATGCTACTGATAATAATGTAATCATTTACCACAACCCTTGACACACATTTCCCTTTCAGTGAAAGTCTGAAATGAGCGAGTCAGCGTTGCCAACCACAAATAGGATGGGAGTGTGAATATTATTGTACTCTCGGCACTTCAGAGATGGCTGTCTGTAAAAGCTGCAGTGAAGTCCTGATGGCTTACCTCACCTTAAGGAGCCGTTAATGTTAACAGACCATTTCACTAGCAGCCTTTAATGGAGACGTTTTACTGCCCTATGATGTTCTCTCTGAAGACAGGGATAGAACTCTGGGAGGAAACACAGAATGTTGGGAGTTTTCTTTATTTGTGAAAGGAAATTTTTCAAAATGAACAGGAATGAATATAATAATAAACTGCTTCTGCCTTGCATGTTAAGGTCTACACTGGTAGAGTTTAACTACAGAAATGTAGTATTGCACTTCCATAAAGGATACTACAAACGAAAGCTGTTATTTTCTAAACCTAACTGAGTTGTTTCCTGTGAAGACGGAAGTATATTTTGAAAAGGCCGTATGCACGTAACTAGCATAAATTCACGTGTTGCTGGCTTTCGTAGAATAATGCACAAAAAACAAGGTGCACTTGAACACACCGCAAAGGTTACATGGCCAACTTCTGCGCCTGTGTGAGAGGAAATAACGGTAGCACTTTATAATAACTACACACTATGAAGCATTAGTTAAGTATGAGTAAACACTTAATTCATCATTTATAAAGCATTGTTCCTACATTAATAATTCATTAGTATGCAGTTCATAACAACAGTTATAAATGTTTCATTCTTGATTAATAAGCCCGTCTATTATGTGCTTCATTATTGTGTTT
>NW_022280079.1:2595905-2629590 GCF_004355925.1 Anarrhichthys ocellatus | reverse complement strand
CACAGAGCTCTGTGTCCAAGCACATTAATAGAGAGGCGAAGGGAAGGAAAAGATGTGGTCGAAAAAAGTGTACAAGCCATAGGTTATATATATATATATATACACATTATACACACACACACATATACACACACACACACACACACACAAACACACAGTTGTGTGAAAAAGTGTTTGCCCCCTTCCTGATTTCTTATTTTTTTGCATGTTTGTCACACTTAAATGTTTCAGATCATCAAACAAATTTAAATATTAGACAAAGATAACACAAGTAAACACAAAATGCCGTTTTTAAATGGTTTTTATTATTAAGGGGGAAAAAAAATCCAAACCTACATGGCCCTGTGTGAAAAAGTGATTGCCCCCTAAACCTAATAACTGGTTGGGCCACCCTTAGCGGCAACAACTGCAATCAAGCGTTTGCGATAACTGGCAATGAGTCTTTTACAGCGCTGTAGAGGAATTTTGGCCCACTCATCTTTGCAGAATTGTTGTAATTCAGCCACATTGGAGGGTAACATACGTTACTTACCTCGACTACGTAATATAGCCTACATAACTACGTAACAAAAACACTCATTATAAACCAAACCACAATCTTTTCCTAAACCTAACCAAGTTGTTTCCTTGGAACACGGAAGTTTATTTTAAAGAGACAGTGCATGCATGTAACGAGCAGAAAATGACACGTGCAAAACTGACACCAGATGGGTACATAGAGTGCTATAATTTGAAGCGTTGGGCCACTGATGAGTTAAGAGTGAGAACTTGTTGGTTTTTGCATGCAAATCTTTGATTGTTTGTTATTGTTCTGGGAAAACATATGTATTGTTGTGCAGCTGACAATACTGTGCCTCCACCTCCCTGTACTGAGAATCAATGAGCTAAAACCACCCACAGACTGCACAGATTGCCTCTGGGCTAATTTTCAGATGCCATCAAAAAACAAACTTGAAAGAAATCTGCAATCACGACAAAATTCAACACAAAGGGGCTTTTGTGTTATCAATGACTCAGTTAGCATTATCCTTTTTACAACATTTGCTTTTTGTCCTCCAAATTAGATTTATTTTTTCATACAGCTTATGAATGCAATACTTTTTTGGCAGCCACATCTAAATAGAGTTGGCTGCCAGCAAAGCCTTTTTGTCAAAATATGGCTGCCCGGAAGGTAGGAAATCATCCTAAAAGTATCAGGTGCTTTGGAAAGCCGTCAGCAGTAATAAACGCAAAATACATAAGTTTTGTAGGTAATGGGCAGAATTGTGTGAAGCCATCAATACACTTTTTAAGATCTTTTTAATAATTACAATAAATCAATACTGTGGATGGGACACTTTTTTTCTTCTTTTTTTTCTTTTAATCTTGCCTTGTTCAGCTTTGATAGTAACCATTAACAGAGGGTGTTCTTGCTAGACCTTTGTCCCTATCTCCATTTCATTCTGAAATCCTCCATTTCTCTCCCATCTGTACAATAAACTGCCCAATAAAGCAGATAAGTCATTGAAGCTGCAACCCATAATACGCATTAAATTCCTGCCGGCAATTATGTAGCAGGTGTCATGCTCTCAGATGGCTACTCAGATGGGATTGTGGAATGCTAAATGATGTGAGGCGTCAGTGGCTGGAACAAACACTGACAGTGCAATAATAACCCCGCTATTCGCAGAGACAAGTGAGGAATACCACCTGCTGATGCTTAATACTTTAGTTGAATTGCCTTGTTTCTTCCTCTCTGTCCTTGAGAGAAATAAGTTGTTAGACTTCAGCAAAACCTCGGTCCCTTGTTTGCCCCTTGTTTGCCCCTTGTTTGCCCCTTGTTTGCCCCTTGTTTGTCCCTTGCTTGTCCCTTGTTTGTCCCTTGTTTGTCCGTTTTCATTCGCGAAAGCCTGAAGATGGCTTTATCGCCTCGGGCCAGTAGCGCTTCCTGACTACCGTACGAAAGATGGACAGCCATTATGCTAATGCTACCCCCTGGAGTTTTCATGGGCAGGTCAACGTTGCTATAAAAAACTCGGTAGGAGGCTTGCACACAGGCAGGCATAGATGAAAAATGCTTAACTGAAGTCAGCTGGGGAAGAGCCTCAAACGGCCTTTTTGGGTCAGACCTCTGACAGCTGGAGGCGAGTACAAATAGGAAGAAATGAGGGTCAAGAGAGATAGACATAGAGATACATATAGAGAGAGCAGTTGAACGAGCATGTCAGCCTCCTACCTGCATGGGGTTGTAGAGCTCCTGCAGGGCGTTGCGGGACCCTTTCCTACAGCAGCCATCCACTACAAAGGGGTTCCTCCGCATGACTGCAAAACAGAGAGGAAACATAACTATTAACTGAGGATCAATCACACCAACCAGCCCAGTCAAACGGAAGGAAGGAACGAGACAAACTTGTTGAGAGGAATCAGTTAAGACCTTTGTTGCTCAAGAACATAGACTCTCATCCTCAAGAATACTGACACTCTAAATATGTAGTATTCTTCTACTGGAATACAGGTGTTAAAGTTAACGCTATCCAACTTTTGCTATCCACAAGTGGTAACTACTGTAGAAAGGCACTCAGGGATTGCAGACCTCCACCAAGGCCATGCCCTATCTCGCAATGTTAATGAAAGTGAAAAAATGATTCGGATCCTCTCCCAAATGTAATGGTTTATTCCGTAGACCATCCTTCTACCACATTCCATGAAAATCGGACAAGTAGTTTTGCAAACCTTCTGACAAACAGACAAACAAATCGAACCGAAAACATAACCTCCATGATGGAGGCAGTTAAAGGATCTTTGACCCGTTGAATCCCCCTTCATTTTCCACGATTCTCTTTTATCAATTGCTTTAAAGACACCATGATTAGACAACATATTTGAAAGCCGGGTGAATGGGACACAGCATGGATGCATTAATAGAGCTGGGTACGTTGTCGCATAGCTGCCTTGCTGTCAGTTTATCCCAATGTCCAACTGCGGAACAGCAACCCGAAGAAATGTGGCCCGAAAAACTTTAATTTACAATCTTTGACTGCCAGCAAGGTCAGTTCTTTCTCTTTACATCATTTATTTTAAAACCATGAAAGTTACATTTCCACCACCTAGAAAAGCTATTTTGTAGTGAAAAGCTACAAAATTTCTTACAAAAAGCTATTTTGTAGTAAAGTCAGTGTGAAGTCAGTTTGGAAAGGGAAGATTGTTTTATTGTTTTATTTTATTTTTTAAACAGTCTCGCTTTTGCTTTTGTACATATTATGGTGATATATAGATAGCAAAGGTGGCTTTTGCCCCCTTATTCTGAATAAAATTCACCAACTCTGTTTGATTGTATTGCTTTGTATTTCTTTAATGGTGGAGAAAACACGCCTATGATCAGAAGGCTTGCTCTTTCTCTGGGCGGTATTCTTGTGATTGATGCAAGAGTGAAACCTAACTACTCTTTGTTTTATCCGTGGACCCTGGACCCATCCTCAAGGACGCCACTTTGGAAACCATCACTTTAAACAAGCTACTGCAGCGAGGAGGCGGGAGAAAGCTACAGGGATAAATGATGAGAGCCGTGACTATATGCCAAGGGCGAAGCCACAGTTCAGCGTTTGCTTGGCTGGATCTCAGCTCTTTACACAACTCGATACAGAGTGGTAGCTGCTGGCAGCAGCTCAGTGGGAGCAGCCAGTGCAACACTCCGCCCCCGCCAACACACTCTCTCCAATTACTCTGGATGGAAAAAGCGCTGAAGGACGGCACAGGATCGACAAGGGAAGAAGTGGGACCGCTAACGAGAAAGCCAAGGATTTAATGGCAGTTTATTCCACACGTCATCTGCCTCATGTTAATGGATGAACATGTGTTACTGCCATCAGGAGAGCTCATGATGAGAACGACGCATGTTTACACTGGATACATTTCTATACAGTGCATCAGTAGACCTTACCTGTTAACTTTACAAGTAATTAATCATACGACGTGAAGATCGACGTGAATATGCTTTGATTATTGTTGATACACTGTTTTACCTTTTTCAATTTGTAACCTTACACCCGATGTGAGGGTCCTGGGACAGAGGATGTCGTACGTGTAGAGATTGTAAAGCCCTCTGAGGCAAATTTGGGATTCGTGATTTTGGGCTATACTAAAATAAATTGAATTGAATTGAACTTACGAGCAGCTCAGCACTGATTACTCGATGACTTGATTCGCAATTGACAGCAATTTGATAACTGATTGTCATTTGTCAAGAAAAAGAGTTCCAGCGTCTCAAATGTGAGCATTTGCTACTTTTTATATCACTGTAAGTTGAGTATCTGGGTTCTGAAATTTTTTTAAGTAATTAAAAAAATTACTTTTGTCTATTTACTTTTTTTAAGCCTAATTCCAGTTTCAGTATTCAGTCATTTTCCCCCAGGAACTAGCATTTCACCATGAGAAAATGTATCCCTGGCATCGTTTAGCATTTAGACCTTCATGAAAACAGTAATGCCCTTTTTTACGGACCCGTAATTTTGTAATAATTAGCTAGGACTATATAACTCTACTAATTATTAAGAGCCGGAGACCTGATGTCAACGCAATCTCTTGTTGAGCCTAAAACTAAAATCCTAGTAACAGCCCTGGTTGCAGCACTACTTTTAAATCACAAAAAATGTACTTACATTAGTCACATTCAAATAATATAATTATAATGAAATGTAAAAAAGAATTATGCACACCGTACGGTTTTCTACACATTTCCAAATGTGTAGAAAAAAAGTGTGAGTAATGGTCAGTGCTTATGTTTGTGAGTGACAAATAATGTAGTGGGATATGGGGTGTGGATGGATTACTGAAGGCGTCTACCGGGTACAGGCTCAGGGGCCGGAGGGGTCAGGGGGTCCCTGTGGTTCACCTGCAAAATGACCACAAAGAGACGCAAAACGACCATTGATGCAAAATAACCACTAAGAGAAGCATACTGTATAAACAACCAAGAGATGCAAGACAAAGAGACACAAAACGACCATTACAAGATGCAAAACGACCACAAAGACACATAAAATGACTACAAAGAGACTCAAAACTACCATATGGAGACCCAAAATGACCACGAAGAGAAGTGAAATCACCAAATTGACCACAGAGCAATGCAAAAGAGATGTAAAAACGACTACAAAGTGACACCAAACAAGCACAAAGAGATGCAAAACGACTACAAAGAGGCACAAAAGTCTTTGTTTAGCCTCCACTCTGAGGCCATGTCCACATTACTCCGTTTCCATTTAAAAACCCATATGTTTTGCTACCCTTACACTGAGCGTCCACACTACGCCGGAGGTTTAGAGCACTGTAAACGGATAAGTTTGAAAACGTGGACGTCCGAAACCGGATACGATTAGAAACTATGACGCCCACACCCGCGTTCGCTACTTGATTGGTTCTTAGCAGTCATGACGTGTCCTTCCCTGATTTGTCACTCCCCTATCACCTGACCCTTACCCGGAAGATCACAAACGACAACATTGAATACCGATCGACTACCAGCTTAATTTAACATGGACAACTGATTACAGGCGATGCTGACCTTGTTGTCTTTATTAGCAGCTGTTGTTCAGTAAAAGTTTGCATTATTACAGAGGAAGCAGCTGTTAATGGAGCGATCAGCGACCAGCGGCGTTATCAGTCCTACGGAGCGGACGTCTGAAGTCACGGTTAGCAGTAGATGCTATTCAGTAGGACAGATAGCTAAGCCACCAGCAGAGCTACGAGTGAGAACAGACAACGCCGAGGAAACGAGTGAGACACGTGTGTTGACCATATTTATGGACCCATGATCTAGCAAACTGTTACGTGTAAGTGTTGATTTTAAAGTAAATTTGATATGTGAGAGAGAGAGAGAGAGAGAGAGAGAGAACAAGACCTGCAGTGCTGTAACTAAGTCTGAAAAATAAAACTTCTAAAACTTTCCACGAACTGTCTGTTTGAGTTCATAGAGGAAGATTTTAGAGAAGATCGTATCAAACACGACCTTTCATTATTAAAGACTACTTTATTACTCTGTCGTATTTTTTTAAACTAAGAAACCAATCTACTTCCTGTTTACATCGACACCCACGCGCATGCCCAGTGTACGTGAAGAGTCACGTGATATTCGTTTTCAGGCGCGTTAGTATGGAGATCATCTCGAAAACGGTGCTGAAACGCCGCGTGGATGGAGATCGTGTTTGTTTGAAAACGTAGTATGGATGTAGCCTGAGTAGCTTGCTCCTCTGTGGGAGAGCGGTGTTTTTTTTTTACATGTCTGTGCCCAGGGGCCTGTCGTCTCAAAAACCCGTCAGTGGCCAATTACAGACATTTGCACTATCGGACATATTTCTGTCCATGTTCGCCTATATTTACAGTGTGCAGTGGGAGCAGTACAGCATTGAAGTTTGCACATCCGCTGTGCAAAGCTGATAATTTCACAATCCACATTTCCTCATTTACACACCTGCTCATTGCACTGAACTGTAAATTTACAAATCTGTTGACTACAAACATGCAAATCTGTCTCTGCCTTCCAGCCAGTACACACTTGGTGTCCACATAATGAGGATTTTGCTTGTTTATGTCAGTATTTTCATCTTCTATATCCTATTTCAATTTTTTTGCTGCAGCAGTGGCCAAATTTCCCTTCAAAAATCAAAACGGGTTCGTCTGCTCTTACTCCCATCTCACGTCGGAGGTACATCAAAGCAAGGAAGGCGCTACGCATTCCTCAGAGGGCTGTTGGGTTTTAAAAAGAAAAACCCTGGTTAAAAATTGAAGGATGGAGTGTGCTGAGGCTGGCGCTGGCACAGATATACCAAGTATCCCTGTATGTGAACTGTAATCCCTCTGTTGGCCCAAACTACATCCATTGACGGAGCCCTGGGGAGTGAGCTGAGCGCTTGTTAGTGTAACGAGCCCCAACAGACAGCCATGACCTTCAAACACCGAGGGGAGGATAAAGAGAGGCGAGGGATGCATTTATACACACACGCCTGTACATGCACGATTAATCACGCACGCACGCACGCACGCACGCACGCACGCACGCACGCACGCACGCACGCACGCACGCACGCACACACACACACACACACACACACACACACACACACACACACACACCGTGATTGATAACCTCGTGGCTTTCGTGCTATTTTTAAGTTGCTCACACTGAAAAGCACAAACATTTTGCACACACTACCACTCCCTGCAGGCTGATTCAGCAGAACAGCGGTGATTGCTGATTGCTGTGGACACAGGCTGGAGGTGGAGCTCAAGGTAATGAGGATTCCGTCCTGTGTGTGTGTGTGCGCGCCGCGTGGCACTGATGGGTCGCAGAGATTTATCCGCTAGCACCAGTGAGCCTGCTGCTAATGACGACGGACGCCGAAATAAATCAGGTTGAAAGCTCGTCCGTGCTGAGTGTGAACACCATTCAATACTTCCAGGCATCCGTCCTTCACCATAAGCGATGCTCAAGTTAGATTCAGTGCAGTGAGAAAAGATGCTACGCTATAGACCAAAGCTGGAGGTAAATGAGCAGCCATTATTGGGTGGCCACACATTTGTAAAATGTGCGCATAAACACTGTAATGCACGTAAATTATTTTTACTGTTAACTACTTTTAAAAAGCTTTTCCCACAAATGATGTCTTGTAGATCACATTTTTACGCCATTATTCGAGATTTTGACAGGAAAAGAGGGGACAGAGAGAGAGACGGGAAACAAGGTACAGCAAAGGTCCCTGAACAGACTTCAACTGGGGACGTTTTTTTCTGCTGCCCTTCTAACTTTCGACAAAGCTACATCCGATCAATTTCAGCAAACATCCCAGTATGATTTAATGCAAAAAAATGAAGGTATCAAAAACACATTACTACATTGCAGTTAAATATTTAACATTTGTTCCAACACGAAAAAAAGCAGTAAATAACACTTTGATTAACACGTCAGGAGGGTTTGTCCCCCTCACAGGCAATTCAGTATACAGGTGCTGGTCATATAATTAGAATATCATCAAAAAGTTGATTTATTTCACTAATCCCATTCAAAAAGTGAAACTTGTCTATTATATTCATTCATTACACACAGACTGATATATTTCAAATGTTTATTTCTTTTAATTTTGATGATTATAACTGACAACTAAGGAAAATCCCAAATTCAGTATCTCAGAAAATTAGAATATTACTTAAGACCAATACAAAGAAAGGATTTTTAGAAATCTTGGCCAACTGAAACGTATGAACATGAAAAGTATGAGCATGTACAGCACTCAATACTTAGTTGGGGCTCCTTTTGCCTGAATTACTGCAGCAATGCGGCGTGGCATGGAGTCGATCAGTCTGTGGCACTGCTCAGGTGTTATGAGAGCCCAGGTTGCTCTGATAGTGGCCTTCAGCTCTTCTGCATTGTTGGGTCTGGCATTTTGCATCATCCTCTTCACAATACCCCATAGATTTTCGATGGGGTTAAGGTCAGGCGAGTTTGCTGGCCAATTAAGAACAGGGATACCGTGGTCCTTAAACCAGGTACTGGTTGCTTTGGCACTGTGTGCAGGTGCCAAGTCCTGTTGGAAAATGAAATCTGCATCTCCATAAAGTTGGTCAGCAGCAGGAAGCATGAAGTGCTCTAAAACTTCCTGGTATACGGCTGCGTTGACCTTGGACCTCAGAAAACACAGTGGACCAACACCAGCAGATGACATGGCACCCCAAACCATCACTGACTGTGGAAACTTTACACTGGACCTCAAGCAACGTGGATTGTGTGTCTCTCCTCTCTTCCTCCAGACTCTGGGACCCTGATTTCCAAAGGAAATGCAAAATTTACTTTCATCAGAGAACATAACTTTGGACCACTCAGCAGCAGTCCAGTCCTTTTTGTCTTTAGCCCAGGCGAGACGCTTCTGACGCTGTCTGTTGTTCAAGAGTGGCTTGACACAAGGAATGTGACAGCTGAAACCCATGTCTTGCATACGTCTGTGCGTAGTGGTTCTTGAAGCACTGACTCCAGCTGCAGTCCACTCTTTCTGAATCTCCCCCACATTTTTGAATCGGTTTTGTTTCACAATCCTCTCCAGGGTGCGGTTATCCCTATTGCTTGTACACTTTTTTCTACCACATCTTTTCCTTCCCTTCGCCTCTCTATTAATGTGCTTGGACACAGAGCTCTGTGAACAGCCAGCCTCTTTTGCAATGACCTTTTGTGTCTTGCCCTCCTTGTGCAAGGTGTCAATGGTCGTCTTTTGGACAACTGTCAAGTCAGCAGTCTTCCCCATGATTGTGTAGCCTACAGAACTAGACTGAGAGACCATTTAAAGGCCTTTGCAGGTGTTTTGAGTTAATTAGCTGATTAGAGTGTGGCACCAGGTCTCTTCAATATTGAACCTTTTCACAATATTCAAATTTTCTGAGATACTGAATTTGGGATTTTCCTTAGTTGTCAGTTAAAATCATCAAAATTAAAAGAAATAAACATTTGAAATATATCAGTCTGTGTGTAATGAATGAATATAATAGACAAGTTTCACTTTTTGAATGGAATTAGTGAAATAAATCAACTTTTTGATATTCTAAGTATATGACCAGCACCTGTAATATAAAACACACACACACACTTATCAAATATAATATATTATAATAGAACATGTTTATTTATTGAGATGCCCCTATGGACCTTGTTATAGGAGGTAAAGATCATGAGAAGTACATGAAATGTAATTAGGAATTATGGTGTTAAATTAAGCTATGAGTTTTCACTGTTAATTTACCATCTCAGTTAAATGTTGATGCCTCCATGACCAAGTTAAGCAGATGAGACTGAGGACAACTATGTACAAGAAAAGATGTTCACTTTGCCTAATATGTAGCTTGACAGAGTTCTCCATGTGTGCCCTGGTGTTCTCATGTTTCCTTACCTCCTCATCCCTCCCTCCCCACCCTGGTGTTCTCATGTTTCCTTACCTCCTCATCCCTCACTCCTGTAACTGTCCGTACTGGATCTGTCCCCGTTGTTTTAAAAAGCTAAATAAGTTATTAGCATGACGTCATCCAGCTACCCAAACCTGTCTGGTGTACAGCTACAGAAGCTTCGCATGTACTGCTTCCCTTTCCCGCTAGTCTGCTGTCTGATTGTGAGGTCAGGCTGATCTGGGATCAGCTCTTTGGCCTGCAGAATCTCCGCCAAAGTTCTCCTCTCAAACGGGTCTTGGAGGAGTAGTGCTCGCGCTCGCCTGTAGAGACTAGTCCCGACGAGAACGCGCACCTCGGGGCGATACAAATTTAGCCCCATGCTGAATGTATTTGAGGACGCTGATTGGCTAAATTGTATGTCACTCATTCATATCTTTAATCAGCAATTGGCTAAACTGCTTCATAGACCCGCCTCCTGTGGGCAATTCTTCAATGGCTGCAGCTCTGCTGAGACATGCAGACAGGCGGAGAAGACGTGCAGGAAAAGCATATATTTTGTGCAGATATCATATTTTACACATGTTAGTGGGTGCATTCCATAATTCAAAAACTTTTTTTTTGGGGGGGGGGGGGGCTAGTGCCCTCTATAGGCCAGCCGGCACTGCTATCAACCCTTTTGAAAAAGTGACAGAGATCATGTAAATTCCATGTCTGGCTGTGCTGTTAAACACTGGAAATTATGCATTTTCTCTGATGTGAAGTAAAGGAGTGCAGCCAGCAATACAACAATACAATATTTCGTTGAGTTGTCACATGCACCAATGGCAGCATGAGATAAATTTGAACAAAGTGTAGAATATAACTGCATATGAAGCTTGCATTGAAAATTACATGATTGAAAGTGATTGAAAATGATTGTGTTGTAAAATAAATGCCAACTTAATTGGATTTACATTTGTTTGCTGAAGCAAGAAGCTCTGAAGCCTTTCTGAGCTGACGTGTTCGCTGCAGGCACTTCACAGTAAATGCCCTCAAGCAGGCGCCTGCTCGCTACATGCCCTGCTAATTCCAAGTGACTGAAAAGCTTTTATTGTGAAGCAGCGCTGCATGGAGGCATACAATGTAGCCTTTAATTCTAACTCATTGCTCAATAAGATTTTGTTGTTTGCTTTGTCAAAGGATCGGTTTACAACATTGAACTTTACAGCTGCAGAGCTCCAGACTCGGGCGCCCCCAGCGCTGGGACCCATCTCCATTGCCGCTCTGCACTGCTCTCGTACGGCGGTTACAGTTGATGACGCCATCCTGACTGAGTGGCTCATTCAAACTAATGAACACACGCTATCGTATCCTGATGATCGTCTCTGGTGTACACAATTTTCAGACCCTTTTCCTTCTCCAAGCTGGGGACCAGAAAAAGGTCAGACGGAGGATGTGGGCCCGAGCCTGGAGCTCTGCAGCTAGACTCTTCTCTGAATGTTTGGCTTCCAGTCCTCGTCCTTCTGGGTGTTTTTTCAGTCAATTTCAAAGTGAAACTAATTTTCTTTGTAGGTTTATGGCTTATTTGACCACCCTTGGAGAAAACAGAAAAGCTCATCTTTCTTAATCCCTTTGTCCTCACACAGACAAGTAATGTAAATCCGTCCACAAAGTCCATCACTGTGCTCTGGTCTGCTCTGATGCCTCCAGGTATGTATACACAAACATCATACAACGCACACAGCAAGCTGATACCGGCTGAACTGTTTCATCTGTGAGTAGTCCTATCTGTGTCCTGTATGCTGCCTTTGACTAACTGTTCATCACACACACACACACACACACACACACACACACACACACGAGGAAAAAAGAAAACCAGCTTACAGAGCTCGGTGTGTTACCAGTGTACGCCCACCCAGTCAACTGGAACATAAGGTCGCCCATAGTCCCCACAAACACCTGGCTTATTGGTTGGTGGGAACTGAGCTGTAGCCATGGAAACAGCTACCGGCTCACAATTCTCTCACCTGCACCGGCTGGCCGGATTCCTCAGGTCTGGAATCAGGTAAGGTCATGGGAAAGCAGAGCCTTTTCATTTCCTCGGCGCTGACAGGTATTGACTGTGGGCTACTGCAAAGTACAAACACACTCATGATGAAGAGCTAATAGGCTGAAGTATTAATAAATATGAGGCCAGTGTTGTGGACTCACAGACTGTCAGCTTTGAAAGTTACCTTCATACTCATTCTTGTGAAAGTCAACATTATTGATGTCACAGCCAGCAGCGCACATTCAATAATGCAAGACCATGAGCCTTTGGAAGAGAATGGAATTTAACAGCGATTCCCTTTCACTCCCAGAGAAAGTTATTGGAGCCACAAAGTGCATTTAATGTAATATAATGCAATATCTGGTGCCAACATAGTGGTCATTAGAAGAACTGCATGTTAAGACACTGTGGCTTTTGCTATCAGTGACAAATTTGTTTGACCAGTCTACATTGGGCAACTGAAGTTGAGTAATTTAACTATACATTTATATAGTTTTTTGTAAATTTCAACTGCTTTCATCTCCTCTGCAACTAACAGTTTACGTTGCTATTATCCCTTACTTTTCAACTGACACATCAACACCTTTGATCTCTTACGCTTTAACTACTTTTATCTCTTGTGCTGTGTTCACACTACGAGGGACTCAGCAACAGACTACAAGTTATTTTCAGTGGAAGCCAGTGACATGAAGCTACCAACTGATGCCTGAAATGTGTTGCGTGACGGGCGAGACACGTTACAAATTCAAAGTTGAGCTTGTCTAAACTTTCTTCAGCGCTCCAATGACGCAGCGAAGCGTCAACCAATCATGTTTTTGATTCACCCTGTTCTGTTCCATCTAACAGAATGTCGCTAACCAGTTCTCAGTGCCATTTAAAGACATGACTACGTTGAAGTACACTTGAGCAACACCTCAGCGCCGACAATGTAGCGGCCCACCCATGGCCATTCTGTTGCTCGTAGTGTGAACACAGCATTACTCTTCAACTGACAGTCCAACCGCTTTCATCTTATAAACGAGCTTCAAGCTTTTGTTCTGTGATTACACTGAACAGTTCAACTGTTTCATCACTTCCACCTCAACTGAATCCTCAGCTCATTGCAGCAATTCATCTTGAACTGACATATCAACTGCTTTCAGTTATTACACTTAAACTGCCACTTCCAACCCGTTCAGCACTTCAAGTGACACTTCAACCCCTGAAGTGCTTCAGCTTCAACTTTAACTCTCAATCAGAATCTGACAAGCAAATATTGAACATTTAAAACATTTGAACTTGTTTATATTGTTTAAAAAGCTCCAAAGAATCAACATTTCACAACATATAAGGAGTTTTAAACGTTTCCAGTACATATGTTCAGTTGTGAACACAAACACTGTTTTCAGAAAATGATATTTATTCTTTCAAAATTTCACAAAATTTGCTAAAAGCTCTTGATTGGCATCTGAGTTATAGAGACATTTGAAGAGCTCCATTTGCCTCGCTCTCCTCCTCCTCCGGCTGCCTGAACACCAGTGGCCCAGTCAGTTTTCAGTGCCCTGTGTACCCTGACGGGAGAAGACGCTCTGCCTGCTACACAGCACACACACTATTCAGCTTCCATACTCCCTGCCTTCTATCAGCCTTGGCAGGGATACTGTGACGCTGACAGCCTTCCGCCTCTCCTCCTCCTCCCTGTCACCATCATCCTGCTGCTGAAAATGCCTTGATTTCAAGTTTATTAGTTCCTCTAAAAGCAAGTGTAGAGAAGCTGGGAAGCTTCCAGCTCAATGCAACAAGCAGGCCTCTCTGCAATCCACCAGAGAGAACACCTAAAGTTCTTTGTAGTAAAACGTAATGCTGCCAGAAGTGCGGCATTTGTAAATCAACCTGCATTGTGCCCAAGAGGATCAGACAGGTTTTTACAATTCTCTTTTTTATACACCTGAAAGGAAATACGACAAAACAGTGACATCCCAATGAGCACATCACCCAAACCTGCCTCTGCCAAACAAGATTGTAGGAAATTGCCATAGTAAATCAAACGTGCTGCCAAACATCACGTGGCTCAGAGCAAAGCGTGCGTTGTACTCAGTGGCGGGCCGTGCATTTTATACCTGGGCCTTCACTACTGTCCTGCAGCTGAAACACAGCTGCAGTTATTATTTGTTTTGTGTAAAAATGAAGCCAACACCTATAAATACACCAACTGCAGAGAATACGCCGACAGTGTGTCTCCTCTCTGCTCTGACTGCAGCTGGGACTGCTGCGCGAGTGCTTTGGGGCGGCGGAGGGGCTCACAGCAGCTCCCGCGTGCAGAACGGTACGTGCTTTCACGTCAGAGTCAAAACAATAAAAAAGTCTCCAACAACACCAGAAAAAGTCGCTAGATTTGTCACTAGTAGCTTTTGACAAAAAAAGTCACCATGAGGGTTTGAAAAGTCGCCAGATTTAGCGAGAAAGTCGCCAAATTGGCAACACTGGCACCGGCTAAATATGTCCCCAGAGCAACATTGGACGTAACAATAGTTCCTACCAGATATAAAACCAAACAAAAATCCATCTTCATAAAAACAAGTTGTACAAATAATAATATACAAACAAGCATATTAAAGCTACTAACTTACCAAATGCTGTTCACTTAAAGACAAACTCCATGATCCTTTCTTTGTTGACAAAGGGTTTAATCACAATTCACAAATCTGTTTCTCCTCCTCCTTCAGCCATTGAGTGTTAAAAAAACACAGCTAGGTAAAAAAAAAAAAAAATCTACATCAAGCAAAATGCACAAAATGTCAATTTGAACTCTTACTACTCCAACTAAGCCTCTGCTTAAATTTAGTTTCACAATAGTCACGTGCTCGCCCACTGACCAATCACAGCACATGCTGCACCTCACTGCAGCTCTGCACCTGAAAACTGAGCTGTGTGTTAATGCTGACGTACTTGTAGGCCAGCTAGCAGGCTCTGGCACGTCAATGAATACACCCAACATGTCAAACTAAAGATCTGATTGGTTGAACACTATGACAATCAACAATATCGTCCCCATTCACTTAAAGTGCAAAGGGATGCACTTGTGAGTCTGCAGGCCTCGGGCCTCTGTTCTTACCTAGAGACACAGAGGTGAAATCTGATTGGATAAAAGCTCTACTTAAAACAAGCTGCACTGGAAGCAGAGTAACCGAGGAAGACAGTAGCTGTGCAATGAGAAAATAAGATAATAGGAAAAATATTTTTATAAATTATAATACATGTAGTGTATTTAAGAAGAATTATTAAATTATAAAATAGCTATAACTTTGTGATTCTGTTTAGGCCAGCAGAGAAGGCCTTGCAGGCCCTGATGGACCACCACTGGTGAAAACTGAAAATAAAGACAATACAAATATTCAGTCTGCGTAATAAACATTGCACGGTTGTAAATATAAATATACAACTGCAATCATTTGCACATTAACAAACTGTCAAATAAATAAACTTACGACATTGCTCCTAGGATGCTTCCAGGTGGATGTGAGCGGATTACTCTTCTGAGCATGCAGTTCTCTTTTGTTTGGCTACAGCTAACGAAGTTACCGAACCGGAAGCACAATAACCGGAAGTGATTTACCCGGAAGTGACAGTACCGGAAGTAGTGTCATGACGTGAACAGAAAAACAATATTACAATAACAATGTTTTCATCTTGAAATAAGTACAAACAAATTATCTAAACGAAGAAGAAAATGCCTTTAAAGGCAACACTTTTATTTAAATCCAAAATGTCAGTTTGATAAACACAGGCTCTGACCTAATTCGACACATATTATACGAAGTGAGACAAACAGGGATTGTAAAAAGTAAATAAAGCAGCCTACACTGCAGTAAATACTAATTTGGTGAACATCACGATGTCTGCTTTTAGTTAACACTGTCAGTTGTTGATTCGACTCAGTGGTTGAGCCTTCAAGTCACCTAATGCAGCACCAGCACTGCAGTCAGTAAATGTGACTCCGCATTATGTCGTCTCGCCGCCTGATTGCACACGAGGCGCCCTATAAACAGTGGGCCCCGCTCCTGCACATGCTCAGTGTGGTCCCGCAATCACGCACATCTGCTGCCATCTCACAGCAAGAGATTATGATGGGCCGCTGGAGGAGGATTAAATTGTCGCTAATCTTACCTTCGCAGTGGGAGAGGGCGGAGATCTACTTCACGCTGGGGCCGCCCGCACATCAGCCAACACACACAGACACACACTCGCATGGTTGATTGGGTCTATACACTGACGCACACAACTTCTGTGTGTGTCGAGTTGTTACCGCCGGACACAAAACTTAAGTGCCGCAGCCTAATTGGGATTTAAATGAACAATGCAAGCCGAGCAGAGAAGTGGAGATACAGGTGATTAGCAATGTTGGCACAACTTCATTTAACAAAGCTCAATAAGAATTTGTGGAAGCGTGTGTATGTGTGTGTGTGTGTAAAACCAATCAAGTCTCCAATGGTGATTGGCTGCCCACGTCCGTCTCTTTTCCTGGTTAGAGTGCTCAGTCTAATCCCCTTAATGATGATTACCGACATGACGATAATACACAAGCAATTACGGCATTGCCAGTCTTCACCTCAGGCCCAGAGACAGAATCAGATATTATTCTTAACTACGTCTCCTCACTACTTATCAGTTAGTATCGTTATAATTTGACAGTCTTTGACTGACAGCTGTGTGCAGCGGGAGGCAAGAAGTGTCCAACAAGTAGGATCAAAATCACATTGAAAGAAGCTTTGGGAAGTGTTTAACTTATTACAAAAAGAACATTTTTGTTGCAAAATGTTGCATGAATTAAAAAATATATATAAATTGAATATCTTAATAAAAAACTATTTTAATAATGTTAAAATGATAAGATTTATCTTGCACACAGCAACAGCATGCTACTGAACCTCCCGAGCTCCTGTATACCGCGTGCTCCAGCGTGGCTCTTCACATTACACCGTGTTAGCTGTCAGCACGTTTCTGCACCACCGTCACCGAGACGCAAAACTCCACCACATTCTGCGTAGCCGGCAAATAAAGCGATTCTGACTCGGAGGGAGCGTGTGATAATAGAAGAAGAGGAGGAAGAGGAGGAAGCACAGGCAGAATGCGAAAGCAGCCGAAGAGACAAAGATAGCGCTTGACAGCTTCTAAAATGTCTACATAGTGATACGGGAAGCGGCGAACCAGGTTTTTCAAGGTGTCCTTAAACACATCAGGGCCGTGGCTGAGCACGCTGGAACATAAGGCGCGGTGGCGGGACACACGCAGCGGGTCAAGAGGAGGCAGGGTGAGGAAGAAGAGGACTGGTGGAGCTCAGACATAAACGCTTTTCATTCATTTAACATGAGGGATCCAATTACTGGCCATTCCTGTGTAGACACGCTGCACGCAATGAACACAAAATCTCGAGCCCAATCCTGCTGCGTGAATCGTTTTCATCATCACTGACATACCGCCACTGGCTCGATCCTCAAAAGACCAGAATGCAATGCAGCCGCCGGGTGGGTGGTTTTGCACAGGCGATGAGATCATTTACGGATCGTAGAAAAACGGGTTTAATACATACAGTCATAATTGTGTTAGAATCTTTGAGATGAATGTTGTTTCTGAAATAAATAAAATAATACATTTGCAGCTTTAAGGCTTCTTCCAGCTGAATAATTCATGCCTGTTGAGGAGAACAGTCACTTGGTATTTAACAATATTATTTTGCTACGAGGTTATGGATCATGAATAGGACCCAGACAAGCATGGCTTCGATTCTGGGGGATGATGGCCAGCCAAAGAGTGGTAGAAAGGGACCACAGTGGAGGACGAGAAGCCCTCTCTTTCTGTCCGTGTCTCCGGTTTTCTTTCTGGTCTTTTTAATCTCTCTCCATTCGTGTTGACTCATTTAAGGTCACCCAAACTGCCCCTTGATTCACTGATTCACAGTCTAACAAAAAATGTCGGCAACGTAAATTAGAATATCAACATTTTTAACTAAATTTCATTCATTTTATTGTATTGGGGCGGACAGAGAGAAAAAAAAGAAAAACTCAAAAGAAAGAAAAACTCTCCGTGTGGCTAGACACCACAAGAGATACATGAGAACACATGGATTTGTAATCTGGGTGATCTGACCCCCTAATTCCCTGCGATCCCCTGCCCATGACATCACCTCCCCGCTTCCACATCTGTTTATTTCCAGTGTCACAGCACCCCTAAGTCATAGCTGCCCTCTCACTGCCTGACTCAACATTCCCTTTAACTAAAAAGGAAAGGAATTCGTAGCCGGTAGCCTCAAGATGGGAACCAATACCACAGACGTTCACTTGACTCTTTGTGGCTCCACCGTGACACCATTAACACACGTGGTGGGTTGCCAAGCAGCATGCATGTCTGCCAGGAAACTGTTAGAAAAGCATGACTCAGACTGATAGTGGAAACATGTAGAAAGTACAGGTCAGCTGATGGCTTTAGAGTTGAAGATTTTCACGTCACACAGAATTTTGATCTCATTTTATTGAGATTAGGGATATTTCATAGGTAGATACATTATTGTCTTTAAATAAGGGATGTAAGGGGAAAAACTATAATTGAATAAGCAAGTAATGTAGTTGTATCAGAAGTTTGCAATGCAATAATGGTTTCAGTAGGCGGAAGGAGACGGAGGCTATGGACTTAACAGAGTTCAAGGTTTTGATGAATGGCAGGAAGTCAACAAGTGATGACTGTTTATAGTCCACCCCTCCCCTGGGGCACACACACACACACACGCATATATAAAATGTGACTGAGTGGAAATGGACCAGCGGTGAAATGCGGTCAACCGTGGGCCAATTCAGTCTGAAGGTGGCCAAGCGTGGAAGAGACCCCCAGTCACATGAGAAGCTGGGGAAATGGAGCAGACGCTGCAAAAAAACAAAACAGAGACCACGGGACGCAAACACAGCGGGGGGGGAGTCATGAGGACGGGGAGAGGAGAGACGTCTGCCTGGATACAGATGGGCAGAGCGGAGAGATCTGAACTCACTGAACCTCCTCTCACACGCGCTGTGGGTGTCTCACACACACACACACACACACACACACACACACACACACACACACACACACACACACACACACTTCAAAACACATTTCATGTCTTGCTCCCTCCACCTCCCAACGCTCCACCCTGCAATAAAAAGCGTGAATGAAAGCCAACATGAGCTAAGTGAAGAAGAAAAAAATGTGCCGGGATCAGACGGAGGTATCTGAACCCCCGGGGCTTGACGGCAAGCTGTCATCCAAGGAACCATCACAGGCCGGCAGAAGGACCACTCGCGGCAGGCAGCAATAACAAATTATCTTTGTCTTCCCTGGTCCTCTCTGCCTGCACACCAGGGTCCCATGCATAAAAGATCTAAAGTTGGAGAAATGCGCCGAGTGGATGAGAGGTCGTGAGTAATTCATGGGTTTTCTCTACCCGTGAGCTGCCTTCAAGGAAGCGGAGATATTGAGCAGCAATGATGACGACATATCGGGCCTGTCTGTGCTCACATGATATTAGAGTTGTGTTTAAAATCGGTTTACAGAGTGAGACTCAAAAGCATAATAAACACATTTAACTTGAATAAAGAAAATAAAACACTTCTTAGCGATTTGCAGGGTCATACATGAGTGGATGCATAATAGAAATAACTTCTGGGTTTCCAGATTTTGACTTAATTAAATGAAGGATCCTTTTGTCTGGTCTATATGAGCAATTCTGTTGCCTCTCAGTGACTCTCACCACGACTTGCAGCTAACAGTGAAAACTGCTGCTAAGTGTTGACAGAGCAAGTACCTTTTGTGCCTAAACCTTACCAAGTAGTTTTGTTGCCTAAACTTAAGTAAGCGTTATTTGTGTCGAAACCAAACCAAGTAGTTTTGGTACCTCAACCTAACCACGTAATTTTTGTTGTCTAAACCTAACCAAGTAGTTTTGTGCCTAAACCTAACCAAACTGCAACCATTTCGAGTGCATGTCGTGTAGCAGGCATGTCCTGTAGCACTGTGCACCCGCAGATAGCCCTACTTACAGTATATCCTTTTTGCTGCATAGTATTAACACAATTAAGAATAAAATCTCTGAAATGTCCCTATCTTTGCATTAGGGAGTTAGTGATATCCTTATTATCTTAATAATTCCTTTTAATCTCTGCCTGCAATCATTTCCTCAATGCAGAGGCCACATTGTTCACATGGTAACTATTCAATTGTGGATGAGACTCTATATCTAGATAGTCTAATTCTTACATATTCAACAGAAGGTCACCTTCAGTCTCCAGCTGTTCTTCCCACCGAGAATATTAATGAATAAATTCAATACTAAAACTCCTGGGTGTTATTTTGTTTTTCCCCACCAGGGTTTAAAAAAACTCTATTTCCTAAAGTTTGCTGCGAAGCTGGAGGCGAAAAGCCCGAGGGAATCTTAGATATGCAGCTAATGCATTTACATTATGTTGTACCTTCTCGCCTTTGTGTCTGGAGAGTTGAACAGTATCTGCAATCTTAGAGAAGCCTTCCATTTTGAGAATCACCAACCTATAGTGAAGAGGCCAAGGATCAGAACCACAGGGGTCTAGTAATAGATGCAAGAAATAGAGCTGAATATTACAGTGACCTTGGGTTTATTTTGTGAGACAGTGCCATGCGACGGATGAGTCAGACACAGTAGCTCCATCAGACGCCGGCAAGAGGATGAGGGGAGAATGGGGGAAGCGTGGACGTGGAGTGGTTCTTAAAGAGACGAGTTATCAATTCAGACTGAGCATAAGGAGCGACTGCAGCTCTGCCCGCGGCAATAAGCCCTGAAGAAGAAGAAGAATGAGGCCCGGGTGGAGCGATGCCCCAGCTGCTGCACGCCGTTAGGCCAGGGTTCACGGAGCCAAACTGTGCCCAAAAAGGCATGACGCAGAGGCCTGACACACCCGGCCCCCACACTCATACTGATACGTAGATAATCAATGTGTGCTAGCCAACACACTGCAGGAGTTTTTTCAGGATAAGGTGTTATGTGATACTTATCAATAATTCCACTTTCTCTCAACCTGCCTTGTACTTCTTCTTTACTTGGTGGTGTCCTACATTTCTCAGAATTACTTTTTATGACTCCCAGAGAAATGGCCCAAACCTGTTTTATTCAAATAAGAAGATCCGTGCCATCGTGTCTGTATATCAATCGGAACATTTTCCACCTTTTATGTGGATGTCCGATCAGTGTTGATGGTAGATGTAATCGGTTAAAGCAATAAACTCCTCAGTGCGTCCTATCTTGACAGAGAAAGCTGCATTCACACCTGCAAAATCTGCTGTTCGTGCTGCATCCAGTGCCGTCATTTGAAGTGACAGTGACGTAGTTGGATGCACGGAAGAAGTAGAGGCTGCTGTTTCAGCTTGGATCTCTCAATGCCTCTTTGTAACCAGGGGGCGTGCTCGAGATGCCGCTCAAAAACGGAACTTCCTTGTTCTCAGCGCTTGTATTGCAAATTTCTACGTTTCCAACAGCGAAAATGGTTCCTCAAAATACGCAGAGTATGTTATTGATGAGGATACATTTGACAAGTTTTGACTCGGATATTTAGCCGTATTTATTCCAGAATATACGGCCGAAGAAAAGTACGAGGATGTGGTGGTAAATGGACAAACTGTGGTCTGCCTGTGAGGTAGTCAGTGATCCAGGAGACGGTGGACATGTTAACCCCCACCACCCACAGCTTCTCACTCAGCAGCACTGGTTGGATGGTGTTGAATGCACTGGAGAAATCAAAGAAAGTGATTCTCACAGAGCCACCGGTTCCATCCAGGTGCAACTGAACTCGTTGCAGCAGGTAGATGATGGCGTCATCCACTCCCACATGAGGCTGGTATGCAAATTGCAGAGGGTCCAGTGAGGATTTCACCAGCGGTCGAAGGTGGGCCAAGACCAGCCTCTCCAGCACCATTTTGAAACGAGAAATGAACACGTTGTATGTCTTTGTTTAATCAATACACAAACAGAAATGGAAAAAGAAGTTTTACGGGCTAGCTGTTTCTCCCTGCGTCCTACCTTGTGCTAAGCTAAGCTAAGCTACTCATCTACTGGCTCTAGCTTTGTGCATGCTTTTATTGGCAATGTTGAGCTGTGTATAAATCATTACTTGGTGCTATAAACTATGATTTTACAGAAAAAAATCAATCAATCAGGTCCTTTTTAAAACATGACGCCGACATGTGAAATTGACTGCGCGTTTACAGATTAGAGTGCATGTTTAAATGGAAGGCTTATGTCCCGGGGAAGGCTTATGACAGGGTGCTGGAAAGGAGGCTCCGACCACTTGTCGAACCTCAGATTCAAGAGGAGCAGTGCGGATTCCGTCCCGGCCGTGGAACAGTGGACCAGCTCTTTACCCTCGCAAGACTACTGGAGGGGTTCTGGGAGTTTGCCCAACCAGTCTACATGTGCTTTGTGGACTTGGAGAAGGCTTTCGACCGGGTCCCTCGGGGGGTCTTGTGGGGGGTGCTGCGGGAGTATGGGGTGCCGGACCTGTTACAATGGGCGATCCGGTCTCTGTACGACTGCAATAGGAGCTGTGTCCGCATTCTCGGCAATAAGTCAGACACATTCCCGGTGGGTGTTGGCCTCCGCCAGGGCTGCCCTTTGTCACCGGTCCTGTTCGTGATTTTCATGGACAGGATATCTAGGCGCAGCCTGGGGGCGGAGAACGTCAGTTTCGGGGGTCTCGGGATTGCCTCTCTGCTATTTGCAGATGATGTGGTCCTGTTAGCCTCCTCGGATCATGACCTCCAGCATTCACTGGGGCGGTTTGCAGCCGAGTGTGAAGCGGCGGGGATGAGAGTTAGCACCTCCAAATCTGAGGCCATGGTTCTCTGCCGGAAACCGGTGGATTGCTCCCTCCAGGTGGGGACGGAGTGCCTACCTCAAGCGAAGGAGTTTAAGTATCTCGGGGTCTTGTTCACGAGTGAGGGTAAGATGGAGCGGGAGATCGACAGACGGATCGGTGCGGCTGCAGCAGTAAAGCAGGCGCTGCACCGGACCGTCTTGGTGAAGAGGGAGCTGAGCCGGGAAGGCAAAGCTCTCAATTTACCACTCGGTCTACGTTCCTACCCTCACCTACGGTCACGAACTCTGGGTCGTGACCGAAAGGACAAGGTCGCGGCTACAAGCGGCCGAAATGAGTTTCCTCCGTAGGGTGGCCGGGCTCAGCCTTAGAGATAGGGTAAGGAGCTCGGTCATCAGGAGGGAACTTGGAGTCGAGCCGCTACTCCTTCGCGTCGAAAGGAGTCAGTTGAGGTGGTTCGGGCATCTAATTAGGATGCCTCCTGGACGCCTCCCACTGGAGGTTTTCCAGGCACGTCCAACTGGGAAGAGACCCCGGGGAAGATCCAGAACACGCTGGAGAGATTACATCTCCCAGCTGGCCTGGGAACGCCTCGGGATCCCCCAGAATGAGCTGGAACATGTTGCCGGTGAGAGGGAGGTCTGGGTCGGCCTGCTTGGCCTGCTGCCACCGCGACCCGACCCTGGATAAGCGGTGGAAAATGGATGGATGGATGGTTTAAATGGACTTTATGTATGTCTACACCCGCGATTTAACCCCAACTCTGCTTTTCCTCCCTTCAAGTCTACATCTTTCATGTGTGAGTTACAGCACAAATTATGTGTTGGCTTGTGAAAATATTTGTTCTCATAGAAGTTTTTGGGGAGATTATCCATAACTTTAATTGTCTTCATGTCTTTAGTGGTTTTTCACATGTAGTTTCTTGTATTTTCTTTATTCTAGTCATTAGGGTAAAAACACGAGGTGGCTGCATTGCATTTTGGTCCATTTCCTGCTCGCTCTAGACAAGCTGTTACTGGTACTAAGATATAAAAGACTGTTAATGTTCACTCTGGTGAGACATCTTCAGCCAATAAACTTTACTGTAACCTCCAGAAACGACAACATGTTTGTACATTAAGCCAGTTGCATGAAACCAAACAACAAAATGAGTGAAAAATTGCTGCTTTTAATTCTGTTGAAGTTTATAAGGGTTGGATTTTCCCATCAAACATAAGTAGAGATAGAGAGAGGGGCTGAGAAAGAGGGAGTGCCTGCATGCACGGAATGAAAATGACGTACCACAACTAAAATCACAGCTATTATAAATCACATCAATTAGTTGTGATGATTTAAGGAACATATTTTTACTGCACTATTCCTAACTGCCATCAACACCCTGACTGGTCTGATTTAAATCAAGCCTCTGCTGCAGTGGGAGGCACGTGCAGCACGGCTTACTGTAGCAGGACACACAAACACAGCTGGTCGGGTGGAGGGTTGTTTCTCTCTGGGGCGGACTGAAAAACATGCAGTATTTTCCCATGTAACTGATGTTAACCTAGATGCAGGGCAGAAGAACATGGGCAGTAAGACAAATACACTTCAAGCGGATCCCACACCATTTGAATATATTAGCATGACATCATAAATAAAAGCACTTTACTGTGTGTCTGGGGTGACTAATCACCAGGGCCCTGTTTTTTCATACATGGATGTCTGAGATAACTTGATTGGATTATAGATGGTTGATTTACAGTACCAATGGTTGAAATGACTTATGTGTGGTGATTACACATAGATTTAAAGCAAGAGTACACTAGCTTTCAAAAATCATAGAACTGAAAACTCTTTTACAATGAAAGTTGCTAGCGGTAGTAGCTACAAAAGTTGCTTAATCTAGCAAGACAGTCGCTAAGTCATCAACACTAAGATCACGTTTACAATGTTCATTATCAACAACTTATATGCCAATGTAAAGCATGACAGTTTGAAACATCTGGCCACTGACCAAGCTGGCATATGATGACTTAGGAGTGACAACGGGCTCTGCAGTAGCAGCATTATGAACATAGTGGAGCCGTTGAGGAGTCAGATATTTCCCATCTATGTGAGTATTAGACGGGCTGACCAACTGACGTAGCGTAAAGAGCAAGAAAGTCCTCTATGCACAAAGGCTGGGGGTGATTGGTTGAGTGAAATTAACACAGATTTACACTCAGGCCGCTGTTTGTTTACCGTGTGAAACTAAGTGAACATCCACTTACTTTTTCACCTTAGTTATATGTATGCAGCGTTAGTTAATCATGTAAGTTACATAACAAATGTGATTATTTTATGCCAAACCACAATCAAAAGTAAACTTAAAAACTAAGTCTAAATATGTTGGAAGTTTATTTTGAAAAGACCGAGTGCAAACTGTATCTTTCCTGTGATCAAGGAAGTTTATTTTGAAAAGACACAATGTATGTAACAAGCAGAAACACGCTGTCCCTGACAGGTCCTAAAGCGTCACAGTTGGGTCACTGACCAAGTGAGACCATTAGTTTGGTTAAAATGATCCTGGATGCTGACCAGTTTGGACAGAGAAGCTTGTCTCACAGCTTGATGGGCTAAAACTATCTCTTAAAGTGTGATTCCACTTTTTGGACCACTCTCAAATCAATAAGCTTCTTTTTTGGCAACTCAGCTTCTCAATATGCCTTAAGTATTGATGTCCCGACCAGCTGCTGTACAGGCTCCTTCTCCCTGTGGACAGATGACAAACTCATGAACATCAATACCTGCGTGATGTTTAAAACACACTCTTCTTCTACACACTCCTTCTGCATTGCTTTTGTTATTTCCACCGGGGCCACCCGTGCTAAAAATACACGCCTTTCTTTTACTGCGACACTTTGGATGAAAGCGTCGAGCAGACGCAGCGCCCGCGACAAGTTTCAAGTACACCAACACGATTTATTGTTGAAACTTACACCGTTGCAAACACACTGCTGACCGGAATAGGGGCGACTGTGCTGCGTTCACAACACAGCGGGGAGGGACGCGCCTTCCTAGCAGTCAGATGCCATCGCTAAATGCCGCGCTGTTGCCGCGGAATCAGTTCACTGGGTCAGATTATAGTACGGGATGAGCGAGGTCACCGCTGGAACACACACACACACACACACACAAACACACACACACACACAAACAGCTGTGATAAGAAAATCAGAATGGAGAGAGACAGATAAGCATTTAGAGTGATGCAGATCTGTCACAAACAAAGACGGCCGCAGGGTGAAACAGTCTACACGCAACACAGAATCATCTTCAGCGACTAGAATCACGCACACACACACACACACACTGAGCGAACCACTCTCATTAAAGTCCTCGATCTAATACCTGCCAGCTCATCAGTGCAAAGACGACAACACTCGCTGGTTAAAACCTTTTAAAATCTTACACAGCACACTGATCTGCAACGGTTTATCAGGGGGAAGCGCGCGCGCACACGCACACACACACACACACACACACACACACACACACACACACACACACATTAGAGGTTTACCTTAGTAAGAGCATAATTGACCTCTCTCTGGAACAAATCCCCCCTTAGTAACCCCCTCAAACATGCAACAGCACAAAATCCATTCTCCACATTATCTCAACAACATCCTTGGAGGGATGGGGAGTGTGTGTGCCATTAACAGCTGGAACGACATGGGGGCCAGGCCTTGACTGTGTGTGATCTACAGTATATCACCATATATTTGATATCTCACTCACTATGGTGAGTGAGAGGTGTGGGGTGAAGCTTTGCTCCACAAACGAGCTCCATCAGTGCAAACTAGAATCACCGCCTCATGGTTGTACACCTCCACCAACCAGTCAAGTTGCAGTTTACATCCATGTCTGTCAAAAATGTTGTCACTTTATCATTTCATCCTTTTGGATATTTGTGTAAAATTGTCACAATTAGCATATGAATTCTTGAGTTATGGCCAAAAAACGTGTTTTGTAAGGTCCCAGTGACCTTTGACCGCAAAAATCGAATCTGTGCATTCTTTAGTCCAGGTGGATGTTATTGGAATAAATTCCCTCCAGGTTTTCCTGAGATATCCCGTTTTCAAGAATGGGACGGATGGACAACCAGAAAACATAATGTCTCCGACCCCACCCACATTCAGCGAAGACCGGCCCTACTCTGCCTCTGATTGGCTGCTAGTACTCGTTGCCTTCTTCGCAGAATTTGATTGCTGATGAACAACATTCTTGGCATGTTGGTAGGGTTAATGATATAAGCTCAGATCTGATGCTTCCTTAAGGACGGCAGCGTTCTTGTTTAGTGCTCTCATATATAATTACAATGTCTTGATGATGGGAGAAAAATGTTCTTTAAAAATGTTCTATGAACGTTGCCTATATGGATGGAATACACTCACGGATCTGTTGGAGATTTCAATTTTGATGTGGTGACATAATTTAACTTGATATTCACCTTAAAGTTGACATGGCACTTTGATTGACAAGAATATTTAAAAATGGCACATCATATAAATAAGGTTGCCCAACCCCTGGCCGAGCCCATCCAAAACCAGCCATAGACTATTTACACTGTTCTATTAACCAAAATAGCCCATTACAACTCTACTTGCCTGAATGCACCTCAGTTTAATCAGTCAGGCCTTATACTGTACATCATCATCATCAGAGCTGATGTTAGGTACCATCAAGACAAACATTAACAGCATCAAGACACACTCTCTCTCTCACACACACTGCTCACAGATGCAACAGCATCATTAATCAAGCGTATGGATAGAATTACACCGGCACCAACAGTCTTAGTATAACGTTTAAAATGACACTTGAACATAGCCTGGCATGGCAGCCACATGAACCACATGCTCACACACACAGACGGCAGACGCAGCAACATCAGCAGAAAATCAAATTGCACACCCAACAAAAACTACACCGAATAAACAATACCATTGAGTTAGACCACTATACTTCCTTATAGTCTCTTGTAAAGGAGAGCAGGGACGAAGAGGTTTTAACCGACAGGCAGTTGAACAGAGCAGCACAGCTAGTTATGGGTAATGTTCGGGTGATGATATGAATTGGCACTTGTTAAGGAGAAACTAGCGCAGGAGAAGGACTTGGTTGAGAATGACGGCTCAACTTGAGCGGAATACTGTTTCTCCTGCTCCCCACGATGTAATTTTTGTGACAAACTTATGCAAATTGCTTTGTTTCTCTGCAATTTCTTTGGCTAAACCATCATCTGTTCAATGCACTAGGGTTTGAATTTAACAAGTTATCTTGTTATCTGGTGACTTTCAGCTAAATGCATCTGTGTGTTCATAGTGACCATAGACTGAAAACAAGATGCGGACGTAGTCGTACGTGAAATCACCCATTGGCTTGTGGACGAAGTGCGCGATTTCGCCGTCGCCATCTTGGATTATGGCCATCGCCATGTTGTTTTTGGCAACTGATCAACAGAAGTCACCAAATTTGGAATGTTGAGAAGTGACGTAGAGACACCGTATACGGCTCTGGTAGCAGCAGCGACCTGTCAATCACAGTAAGCCCGCCCTAAAGCATCCCCTGCTTTATGGTCTATTTGACTCTAAATGGACCATAATTGACTAAATGAACATCATGCTGTATTGAAGAAGACTTGCAACTAGAGATTGAGACCATAAACTCATGTTTACTGAGGTAATAAATCAAGTGAGAATTAGAGTCACTCTCTCAGACTTCTATACGACTTCTTTTTGCAACCGGAAGAATCACCCCCTGCTGGTCAGTAGAGAGAATGCAAGTTTTAAGACACTTTAGCATTGGCTTCACTCGGCAGAACCGTCTGGTACTTCTTGTGGAAATTCATGGTCCACAGAGGATGGATCCTAATAAGTCCAAATAATTATTTCCACTTGTATACTATTCATTTACAAAGCAGATTGAAATTAAATTCACAGGGTACACTTCTTCTTCCAAGGGGAATTAGTTTAAAATGAATAATGGTGTGATCTTTCCACCAACCCCAGGACAAACATTTTTAATGTAATGAACATTGCAGCCTCTAGGGGCCACCACTTTGGGCCTTTTTTTTCCTCTCTCTCCAGCTCTTTAACTGCCTACATGTAATATTTAACGGCGCTGGACTGAAACTGTCTGGCCAGATGTGAAAACGCTTTGCTGCAGCAATATACACCCTACTGTGACACACACACACACACACACACACAGACACACAAGCTCTTCTTATCATTTCAGTTTTCCCAGCAGTGAAATGTAGTCCAGTCTCTCCGTGTCCCTCTCTGTGTTTTCATGTCAGATGCTGCTGGACATCCTGGAGAGATTATTTCTGTAAAAAATCTGTAGTTCTGTCACACGTCCAAGACAAGAGCACACACAGAAACACACACACAAACCTACATGTGCAGCACGCAGATGCATTCAGGTTCCAGCAACTTGGCTTTTTTTTGTGCAGTTTGTGCCAAAATTCACTATCTTTAATTTGGACCGTTTTCTTGGCATCACATGAATCAACAGCAGACTTAAGAGTTTCCCCCCCACAAATGTCCTTTTGTGGAAAAAAAGCTCCTGAAATAGCATTCAAACGATTTTGGGATACTCAAAACCTTCCATTACGGCTGAAATCCTTAACTTTCCCAACACTGCCGTCCTCTTCGGTGGAGGTAATTGAAGTGAAGCCGGAACGGCAGCGAAGACGTTGGATTTGTTGCGTGGAAGCCTGCTGTTTGGATCAGACATCGCAACACAAAGATTGTACCGAGCTAGTGAAGTGTTATACTGCCAGGGCTTGTGCTGTTGATTTTGATGCATGACAATTTTAGCGTGACGCGGAGCTCCTGAACAGAATATATTGTCACTGCAAGCCAACTCAGGTGTGATCTGAGGAGCTCTGACAATCATCATATCTCTACAATAGAGAATGTAACTGTAGATGTAAATGTAAATGTGCTGCTCTGTGAGTTTTATGATATTCTACGCGGATATATTAAAAGGTTTTTTTAAATGTATTATGCATAACCTGCTCTTGAAGATAGTGTGGCTCACCAACCTTATTTGATTTGGGAAAAAACCTGTACCCAAACAAGAACTGAACCACCAATTGCAATTCTCCAGGTCAATCTCGGAACCCCTTGACCAATCTGACTTTTGGGTGCTACGACCAATATTTCAGGGGATGTGGTGAGGGCAGTGGATGTCTGGGTAACGGATATCCGAACCAAGATTTCCTTTGCTGTGTGCCGCTCAGTGTTTACAGTCCGATCAGCAACTTGAGATGCAAGAATGTAGTTGAGAGACGACGTCCATGGCTCATCTCTAAAATGAGTCTTCTACATATGAGTGCAGATAAATAAATAAAAGCTGATAAAAAGATAAATCATTGTCAGACAATAGCCAGTGGACTCCCAGATTATATTGCGACAGATGCGTTCCACCTCTTATGCCCTCCACACGGACTGCTTACCAGCATGCAACCAAAGCCCGCTCAAACATGAAAGGGTTAATACCACTCAGACGACAAATGGAACGCTTCCAATACAAAAATTCTCTTCCCGTCACCCACAGATTCTGCATTCATATGCAGATATCTGTCTGAGTTCATTCTTGATTAGACACATCCCGTAAATATAAGGCATGTGACCCAATCATACCCGTACTTATAATCAATTAGGCTCAAGGAAGTTATCTAAATCTTACAAAACAGAGGTTTTAAGTTACATTGATTGATTCTCTTTTTTTTTGGCCAATTGGGGGGCAGCAGAACAAGCCGTGAACTGAAAACAGCTGATTGATGAGAGGAGTGAGGCTGTGAAACCCAAACAACAAACTGAAAGAAGCTAAAATGCATGAGTGAGTTCTCTCCATGGGCAACCCCTTCCACATTACACGTGATCTGTAGTTTATGTAAAAAAGAAAGTACTGAATAGTGCCGCTTTAATGCTTATCGCCCCAGGTCATTTATGAGTTGCCAGACAAATATTGTTAGGATTGGTCAACTTCTTTGTTTTTCTCCACACTTGTACCTCAACTTGGAAATCCAAATATATATATATAAAAAGTACCCATCACAAGCAGTGGGTTGCTGGTGGAAGAATCTTGTCTGAGATACATTACTGCATTTGGATGAAGAGGAAAATACCAAAACAGAATATAGGAAGACATACATGGGCGTAACAAGCACACACACACACAAACACAAACACACATAGGTCCCTGAGGATGGATGATTAAAGCTCTGTCCGAGCTGGAACAGCCAGCTAAAAACTCACTGATGTACAGACAGAGAGAGGGAGAGAGAGGTTGACGTGTCGGTGTAGCAGATGCTGAAGCTTGTGTCTTTCCACCGTTGGCTCAGTTAATTGGCTTTCTCTGCTCTCGTGGCAAACAATGGGCGACTTGGCTGCTCCGCCCGAAGTCCTGCTGCAAAAAAAAAAAAAAAAAGATCTTCGCCCCTCTGGAAAGAATCACACTCTTTATTGTTTTTACAATTGTGAAGATGTTTGTTCAGCCTTTAAGACAGTTATCTGTCTAATTTCATCATCCAGGTCATCCGTCAAAGTAAACATCGTGCCTGCAAACATACACTCTTTGCATTTCTGATTCTGTTGCCTTCAGTTTTACAGTTATGGCAAAAGATTGTTAACTGTCCGATGCTAGAAACACTCCATCTGGATCCCCACCAGCATTTCATCAATGGTTCCTTGGCAAACAGCCTAACTATTCCCCCGTATGCATAAAAATCCTTTCATCAGTTTTGCAAACATCCTGCTGACGGACAAACTAATAAAAAAACAATCGTGCGTGACTTAAGTTATGAAAGATTAATGTGATTCATTCAACACGACGGCCAGATTCCGATGCTTCCATTCAAGGCCACAACATTTCTATTCCTGGATGTGGTTTGAGAAGTTATGAGGTATAATAAAGTCATTCAAAAAAGCAATGCTACTGTTGAAAGCGCTCAGAGGTTACAAGACAACCAGAAGCAGCTGATCTGAAAGTTAAGCTCTCTCTACGGTGTGCACCACAGTGTAGCTGAGCTGTGACCTTTGGCCTTCCAGTCTGTCTTAATGTGGCTCATTAGACGCATTGATTATGGGATGATTAAAAATGCATGCTGGTTAATACCCAGACAGAGTCCCACTCCCACACAACAGCTTCATCCGGCTGCTGATAATCAGAGATAAGCACTTTGAAACACAGAGATGTTACACACACACACACACACACACACACAAAGCTCTCTATAGCCCAAATGATTCTCGATGGCTTGATGGTTCAGAAGCACGACACCAACACTGTGGTGATGAATTCAATTCTCACTGCGTTAGCTAACAGTTAAAGCAGAAACAATTAATCTCGGGCCACTCGGGGGGGCAGTGGAACAAGCTGTGTACGCAACACTGGCAGATTGTCACCTCTTAAAGTCGTCAAACTTATCAGCAAACAGTTGCCTGTTTGCACAGCCGGCAGACACTGAGCAAGAATTAGCATTCGTTTAAGGTCGAGTCGTGTCACATGATGATAGCAAGTCCAATCTTCACTCTTCTTTTAGCTCTGTTAGCTCTGTTTTGGTGCCTACTATAGACAATATTTCAGGACGTAGTCACCGCGACGTAGTTCACTGGTTTGAGGATGCTGTATGAGATGATGATGCTGTATCAGAAGTACTAGCAGGTTTGCAAATCAACACAAGCTTGTTAAGCAAATGAACTGATTAAAACTGTAAAACTGTGGATCTGTATTGGCTATAATGCCGATCCACCGAATTGGATTATTCCTACCTTAGGTTAAGATTAGGCAGCTAATAGTTTGCTTTGAGGCTTTCCAGGAATTTAGTTACAAATACACCGAATCTTACACTTCCCATAATGCAGCTCAATATCATCTTTCCCTTGATGAAGCTACTACAGAGTACACTAGACAGCTGTTTTCACAAGCTGAGTGGGAATCTTCATGACTGGAAACAGAAAATCAGTGGAATACTCCTTTAAGGTTAAAGAATTATGGGTAGCTTTAAGTATGAATGACCCCTTTAATGGCGTGACAATGCATTTATGTTACTTTTTGTGCACCAAGCAGGTTATTTGCATTTTATGAGGTTGTGATTATTTCCCCTGAACAAATCCCTCAGGTTGAACCCCAGAGCTGCTGTGTTTTTGACCTGCACCCTGTGGGGAGGTGCGTTGTCTCACGCAGACCACCCATGGTGCTCTGGAGCATGGAGCAAGTCAAAGCCATCTGCCACGCGGGAGGTCTCCGACAACATCGCTACAGCAGCACGTCAGGATCACTGATCTTTGGACAGCAGGATGGTGTCTGAGTTGAAATCCAAAGCATCTGCCACTAAATGTCACTGAATGTCAGTGTCACTGAATTGCTGATCTCTTCTGTTGAAGGAGACACTTTCGTCAGAGCTTTAACTGTATTAAACCAAAATGTGTTGGTTTGGTCTGACGTTAACCACCGCTGCCACTTGCACCATCCATCAAAGGCCCGGTATGATGATAGCTGGCGAAATGCTCAGCTGGGACCATCTAATACACCATCATATTATGAGTGATGGCTTGAAAAAGCCATTACCTTCGATCATATTTAATGGTGAGTCTTACAATCGTGCCAGCCGACATTTTTCAAGAAGCAGATTTCTCCTTGTGCCCCACACACGGTGCGATAAGTCCATGATCAGGCTGAGGCAGTCTGCCCTTCAAGCATCGTGTTGGAACTTGGAGGTATGACTGATATATATATATATATATATACACGTATATACATATACACATATATATACACGTATATACATATACACATATATATATACATACACACATATACACATATATATACATACACACATATACACATATATATACATACACACATA